>NC_133619.1:605186180-605363680 GCF_048593235.1 Sminthopsis crassicaudata | reverse complement strand
TGGGTTCTAAGGGCCCTCCCAGCTCTGACCTCCCAGGTTCTAAGGGCCCTCCCAGCTCCGACATCCTGGGTTCTAAGGGCCCTCCCAGCTCTGACCTCCCAGGTTCTAAGGGCCCTCCCTGCTCTGACCTCCTGGGTTCTAAGGGCCCTCCCAGCTCTGACCTCCTAGGTTCTAAGGGCCCTCCCAGCTCTGACCTCCCGGGTCCTAAGGGCCCTCCCAGCTCTGACCTCCCAGGTCCTAAGGGCCCTCCCAGCTCTGACCTCCCAGGTTCTAAGGGCCCTCCCAGCTCCGACATCCTGGGTTCTAAGGGCCCTCCCAGCTCTGACCTCCCAGGTTCTAAGGGCCCTCCCTGCTCTGACCTCCTGGGTTCTAAGGGCCCTCCCAGCTCTGACCTCCTAGGTTCTAAGGGCCCTCCCAGCTCTGACCTCCCGGGTCCTAAGGGCCCTCCCAGCTCTGACCTCCCGGGTCCTAAGGGCCCTCCCAGCTCTGACCTCCTGGGTTCTAAGGGTCCTCCCGGCTCTGACCTCCTGGGTTCTAAGGGTCCTCCCGGCTCTGACCTCCCGGGTTCTAAGGGTCCTCCCAGCTCTGACCTCCTGGGTTCTAAGGGTCCTCCCGGCTCTGACCTCCTGGGTTCTAAGGGCCCTCCCAGCTCTGACCTCCCAGGTTCTAAGGGCCCTCCCAGCTCCGACATCCTGGGTTCTAAGGGCCCTCCCAGCTCTGACCTCCCAGGTTCTAAGGGCCCTCCCAGCTCTGACCTCCTGGGTTCTAAGGGCCCTCCCAGCTCTGACATCCCGGGTTCTAAGGGCCCTCCCAGCTCTGACCTCCCGGGTTCTAAGGGCCCTCCCAGCTCTGACCTCCTGGGTTCTAAGGGCCCTCCCAGCTCTGACATCCCGGGTTCTAAGGGCCCTCCCAGCTCTGCCCTCCCGGGTTCTAAGGGCCCTCCCAGCTCTGACCTCCTAGGTTCTAAGGGCCCTCCCAGCTCTGACATCCCGGGTTCTAAGGGCCCTCCCAGCTCTGACGTCCTGGGTTCTAAGGGCCCTCCCAGCTCTGACGTCCTGGGTTCTAAGGGCCCTCCCAGCTCTGATATTCTATGTTCAAAGGGCCCTCCTCAACCGTTCTGACCATCATTCCCCTTCCAAAGATCCTTCCGTTATGAAAAGCAATTTGGGACTACACTCCCAAGGCTATGTAGCTGTAGATATGCTTTAACCCACCCTTAAATCTATATCCCCGAAGTAATCAAAGAAAAGTAATCAAAAACACTGATAGTAACTCTTGTGATGGCAAAGAACTGAAAAGGGAAGGGGGCCATTAATTAGGTAGTGACTCAACAAGGATGTGAAGTGATGCAATATTCTTGTGCTATGAGAAAAGAGGAAAGAGAGGGTTTCAGAAAACCCTTGGAAGGAAGACTTTTGTGAACTGATGCAAAGTGAAATGAGAAGAACCAGGAGAACAATGTATGCAGTAACAACAATACTGCAAACACAAATTTGAAAGACTTAAAAAAAAAGTTGGATCAATTTAGTAAGTGACCACCATTCTGAAGGACTTAGGATGAAACAAGCTTAAGAGCAAGTGAGGCAGACACATACATATGCGAATATGTTATGTATAAATTTATCATGACTACTGAAGGACATTTTCCCTTGACTTACACGTTTAAATTTTTAATTATTTTTTGAAATTATGTAGACAAAAGGGGCAGCTGGGTGGCGTGGTGGATGAAGCACCAGCCCTGAATTCAGGAGGACCTGAGTTCAAATCCGGTCTCAGACACTTAACACTTCCTGGCTGTGTGACCCTGGGCGAGTCACTTAGCCCCAACTGTCTCAGCCAAAAAAAAAAAAATTATATAGACCAAACAGAGTCCTTGAGGGTAGAGTTATCATTGCTAGGTTGCTGAGTGCTACTATGGATAAAGACTCCAAAAGCAGGGCTCTTTCCTACCAATGAACCTTTGACTTTGTCTGAATAAGCCCTTTGCTGAACTGAATTGAGAAGAAAATCCTGGAGAAGTGGGGAGGGTAAGAATGGGGCAAAGAGTTGTCTTTCAGAGTTTGATTCCAGAGGATTTCCATTAGTTTTTCTTTGGCCCTAGAGAGCAGAACGTGAGCCCAAGAGAGTTGCCAAGGGGACGATTTGGGCCCGATATCTAACTTTCCTAGCAGGCTGTCCAGAGCAGTAACAGGCCTGGGGGCCTGCGGGCAAAGGCAGGATGGGCACTTGGGCAGTGTGTTGTAGGGAGGGCCTCTTGTTCACATGAAAGCCAGGGTGGGGGGGGGGGGGCGGCCCCCACAGCTCAGAGAGCCCGGGAGCCTGTGGATGTGAGGGCGGGTGACTGTGACTGACTGTCCTGTGTCCACCCTGCAGACACCAAGCTGGGACCGGAAGTGTTCTGGTTTGATTTTGGGAGCGAAGCCACAACATCCAGTCCCAGCGAGAGCTACTACATCCTGCGTCCCGAGGTGGTGGAAAGTTACATGTATATGTGGCGCCTGACTCATGATCCCAAGTACCGTCAATGGGGTTGGGAAGTTGTGGAGGTAAGGACAGAGCTGGAGCTGAGGGCTCACAGAGCCCCTCCCCCCACTCCCCCCGACTCCCCTACTCCCCCCATCCCAACCTGGGAGTATCCCCATGAAAAAGAAACGGGCGATCTTGCTGCTCCCTTCTGTGACTTTACAAAGACTTCTGAAATATAAATAAAAATTGCATTCTATAACTTTTATATAATATAAACAAAAGCTCACAGATGAATGTATATTCAAATAATGAATTATTTATATTTATTGATTGTTAAATTCATAATGAAAAAAGGAAAAAAATTAAAGATAAGGAGAGAATAAAGGAAGCTATACATTGGTGGGAGAAGAGCATATTCTACTATTCTCCACACTGATTGATCATCTCTTCACATAGGAAGGAGTATTTATTAAGTATACCAGGCACTATGGTAAATCCATTTTGTAGTTGAGGAAACTAAAGTAAACCAAAACTGAGTGGTGTGCTTAGCATCACCCAGCTAGCAAGTGTTTGGGGTCATATTGGAACTCGAGTTTTCCTCACCACAAGCCTACCATTCTCTCCTCTCTCTGTCTGCCTCAGAGCTGGCATGTGCCGGCTTGAGGATCAGGAGCTCTGCTGTTTCTGGGCTGATTGGCCTTGGATCATTCCCCTTCTCAGAACCCCAGTTTCCTCATCTGTAAAACATATAATTCTTGCCTCATTGGGCCATGAATTAAGCACTTTGGAAACCTTAAAGTACTACAGAAATGATAGTTGTTATTCTTTCCATTGAGAGACCTGGTAATTAAAGTGGGGGAAATTATGCTGAATGGGTATCCAGAACTCTAGGAGCAGACTTCTGTCCTGACATTTGGGCAACCCTGGCCTTTCAACAACTATGTGCTTTCTTGAGCCTCACTTTCACTTTCTATGAAATGGGGACAATAATATTCACCCTTTAAATATCATAAGATAAGGAGGAAAATGCTTTGTAAACCTTGCTAAAGCACTATAGGAATTTGGGATTATTATTTTTGTCATCATTGCCGCCATCATCATCATCATCATCATCACCATGATTATTTATTAAGCAAAATCTTCCTGGCCTATGACTCAACCAGAACGGGGATCCATATCAAAATTAGTACAATTTTATGGGTAGCATCCCCTGAAGTCATGGAAGTAGGATAAGCTGATCTTGTTTGAGACCACAGCTCTCATTTCTGTAGTTCTCAGTTTTATTTGCATTACCTCATTGCTAGGTCCAGAGAAGGGTGACTGCATGGTGAAGGAACTTGAGAATCAATTAAAGGAATCATTCATGATTAGCCTGAGAAAGAGAAGGTGGAGGTGGGGAATAATGATTTTCTTCTAGCATTTAAAAGACTGTTATATGGAGGAGGAATTTCTTTTTTGGACCCAAAGGCCCACATGTTGTTTCTACCTGCAAAATGTCAGTTCCTCGAAGGCTAACATTGTTTTACTTTTGTCTTTGTATTTCTGATACCCAGCCTAATGTCTGACAAACAGTAAACCCTTCATAAATGTGTGATCAATTAATCCTATCAGACAAAGAAAGCCTGGCCAGGAAATACTGAAACATAGATAATTTTAAGTGTTCAGTCATAGACATGTAAAAATATGGCAGAAAGAGGTGAGAAAAGGGAGCAGGAAGAGCAGACCTTATATAATAAACTAAGGCGGTTATTGGTGGAAGTGAGAAGAGCAGCAAGAATGAGAAAGCAGGTAACTTTTCCTACCTTTTGAAATTGGAAAGGAGGGGACAGCTAACTATCTGGTTTTTGGTGGGTTTGGATTTTCCTTGAATGAAAAGGTCAGTTCAGATAAACATCTACTCTCTGGGAACCTCAGTTTCCCCTTCTGTAAAAATGAAACTAAAGTATCTCTAAGGATCCTTAGAACTCTAGAGTGCTCTACAAACTTAAAGTGCTGTGTGAATGTCTGATACCTTCACCATCTTCATCTTTATCATCTGCCTCATCATTGAAGAAATTTTTCTGATCAAAGAAATAACTTATCTAGAGCTGACCACTATCACAAGGTCCTACTCAAGGCTTTCACTCTCTATTACTTGCAAACTCCTAATATTCCCTTCCTTTTTTCCTAGGCTCTAGAAAAATACTGTCGGACAGAAACAGGCTTCTCCGGGATCCGAAATGTTTATACTATGTTTCCTGAGCATGATAACATGCAACAGAGTTTTTTCCTGGCAGAGACACTAAAGTAAGTCTGGGCCTTCCGGAAGATGCTCCTTCCTTCTCTCTAAGAAGAACCAAAGGGGATGGTTGGGGTTTGGGGCAAATTACAGAGTCTCAAAAGAATAACTAGAGTAAGACCACAAGCACTTTGATACTCCCCTACTCCCTTCCCCCGGGTGCTGATCTGGCTCTAATGATTAAAACCAACTCAACTTAGCAGGAACAAGTGGTTAAAATGAATGTATCTCCGTCCTCCACACCCCAGATGAATTTCTCCAGCGCGAACCTAGTTCTCATCCTTCCTGCTGTGTCTTTCCCAGGAGCAGACATGGGGCTCTGGGCTTCTTAGGGTGTCTGTTTTCCTGCAGGGAGATGATGTCCCAGGATCCTTTCACTCCTTCCACCCTCCTGTCTTGTGTCCTCAGGCATCTCTTTCCCAAATTTGAGGTCCCCTTCCTATGGCAGAAGTGCTAGTTATGATTGGGCCCTCTTCTCCCCTCTCTTTCCCCCTACATTATACTAGAAGTAAAATTAGATTGAAATGAATACCCAGAACAGTCTTAAAGGAGGAAAAGTAACCCGGAGGCATCTGTGTTGGGACTCTGAAAGGAGAATGGGATTTTGCCTTAGTGATCACTTTGTTAGGGAACAAGCCCGAAAGAAGGGATTTTTGGGTCAGTTGTGTGTGTGTATGTGTGTGTGTGTGTGTGTGTGTGTGTGTGTGTGTGTGTGTGTGTGTGTGTGTGTGTGTCTGTGTCTGTGTATCTGTGTCTATGTTTATATTGTGTGTGTGTGTGTGTGACCCAGGTAAGTGTCTGAAATGAGTTGAACAAGAGTTCCCAACACCAAGTCCAAGAACCTGAGGCTAGATTGCCTCTAAGTTCCCTTCCAACTATTGGGATTTCATGATTTTATAATTAAAATTTTATTTTAAGAAAGTAAATCTCTTAGAATGGAATGGGGAGCCTAGAGGTTGGGAGAAGATGAGGTCAGTAATCCCAGGGTGAGACGAGAAGCCCCTAGCCTAGGAAACAGCTGTGAGAAGATTGACTTTGGGGGTCCTGGTGGTCTTTAATTCTAGCCTGTATAGAAGGCTCTGGCCCCCAGTGTTCTGCCTAGAGAAAATACAGTGGAGAGCAGTGGCAAGGGGACCTGGGAGATACAGTTTCTATCTTTCAGAAGAGTTGGGCCCCTTCCCCGTGACCATAAGCTCCCCATATGTTCAGCCCTGAGCCCATGAATAGTGATCCTCCTTTACTCCTGGACAACAGTTTCCAGCTTAGTTCCACACCCCTGAGCTGTGTGCCTGCCTCTGACTCCCACCCACCACGCTGGTCCAGCCAGGTCAGCCTCCATGGCCGGCAGGACCAGGGGCTTTGTTGCACTCACTGCTCCGAGGTGAACAACTAACCAGCTCTTCTCATCGCTCCCGCTGTGTGCAGGTACCTCTATTTGCTGTTCTCTGAAGATGATCTCCTCTCCTTGGAAGACTGGGTGTTCAACACAGAAGCCCACCCACTGCCAGTGGGCCACATCCACAGTCCAGCCAGAGCCCACTAGCCCCTGCCTCTGGACAGCCTCCAGCTTGGCTGCCAGGGTCTGGACATCCCCACCCACAGGAGCTGATTTTCAAGGAAGAGTTGGGCCCTCGCTCCTGACTCGGACGGACATCGGGTGGGACAAATTTCCTGGACAGACACCTTCTTTTCCTCTATGAGGAACCACGCCGACCTCGAGGCGAGACCTTGGTCAAAGGCCATCCAGTACGCAGACCACGGACATTCCTTTCTACAGAGAATTTCTATGAAACCCACAGACTCCCGGGGCCAGAGGGAGGAGAAGGCAACTAGGAGAGAGGGCCCTTCTCCCTCCCCTCCCATTCTGTCTTGTTTTGCCTTTTTTTCTATGCAGTTGGATTTTATTCCCATTTATAATCACTGTTTTCAATATGATGTGCTTTCTTTTGTAAAGTCAACATGATAAACTGAGTCAGCCACTCTCTTTTCCCATCTCGGCCCCATTTTATATATTTTCTGTGCTTTTTTCCCACCATTTATCATTAATTTCCATTCGTGTGACCTGACTCTTGGATCGAGGGAGAGAGGCTGCCTGTGCTACTCAAGGTGAACCAGAGTATTGTCCATCACCGGCCCTCTTCCCTGCTACCATGAACCAGAATCAATGATCTCGTGAAACACGGACCACGGGTGGGTCGATCATCCGGCATCGAGGCCCAGGGAACCCCATGCTATGTTATTGTCTGCAATAAAGATTGATTTAAGAAATGCTTTTAGCATGTGTGTGATCAGTGACCTCCAAGGACATTATTTTTTTGACATCCTGTGGCGGCAGGGAGGTAAACCTGGGATTCTCAAGGTCACTCTGAGACCAGCCCTCGTGCAATGTGCCACATGCCCCTCTGCAAAAGAAGTAGGTTTTTGAAGAGCACGTTGGGGGGTCCTTTTTTAGGGAGAAGTGCCGAGCCCCAAAGGGTATAAGGAGTTCCAAAGTGTAGAAGACAAGGAGAAAGATCCTGGGAGAGACAGCCATGGCAGATCCTGTAAGAGGGACCGTCTTAGTGGAGATGGGGAATGACTGAACAAAATATGGCATCTGGGTATAAATTGTATTGTTCCACTCTAAGAAATGACCAATGAAAAAAATTCCAAGAAACTGGGGAAAATTGGTATGAAATAATGCAGAGGGAAGAAGCAGAACTAGAAGGACAGAGATTGCAATTATGTAAATAATAACAAGAGCTCACATTTAAATTGTGCTTATTATGTGCCATCTCATTTGATTCTCACAATAACTGTAGGAGGAGGGTGCTATTATTATCCCCCATTTTACAAAGAAATAAGGCAAATGGAGAGCAAGCCACCCAGCCAGTAAATGTCTAAGGCTGGATTGAACTCTGGTCTTCCTGACTATTTAGTGACTCACTGCTACCTAGATTTATTTTTTATTCAGTTGATTCAGTCATACCCAACTGTTTATGGCCCTTTATTTAGGGTTTTCTTGGCAAAAATACCAGAGTGTTTTGCTATTTCCTTCTCCGTTCCACTTAGCATATGAGGAAACTGAGGCAAATGAGCTCAAGTGACTTGTTTATGATCACATAGCTAATAAATGTAAGACTGGATTTAAATTCAGATTTTCCTGACTCCAGGCCTGGTGTTTTATCCATTGCTCCACTTAGCTACCCCCCAAAACTTTGTAGTAGGAGGAAAGACCACAATAAAATGTGGCCAGTCTCTAAATACAATGATTAGTATAGAAATGGAGAAACACGCTTTTAACCCC
The DNA here is from genome assembly GCF_048593235.1 of Sminthopsis crassicaudata. Classification (NCBI taxonomy): domain Eukaryota; kingdom Metazoa; phylum Chordata; class Mammalia; order Dasyuromorphia; family Dasyuridae; genus Sminthopsis; species Sminthopsis crassicaudata. Next base: position 605,355,650 of record NC_133619.1, on the reverse strand, counting down.
TAGACATGTAATCCCATGAATCTTGCTCTCAGTAGAGAGGTGAGGGAATATGATGCAGAATGGGCGATATGCTTTGTGACAGTGTGCTGCTCCTGCTACCGAATGACCTTCAGAAAGTCCCCCTTGCGCCCAATGTCCTTTATAAAATAAGCAGGTCAATGTTTTCTAAGGCCCATTTTACTTCTAAGATCCCAGAATTTAGAGTAAGTCCTTTCTAGCCCTAACAACTCATGACTTCATGTTGCTGATGGAGGACAAAGAAGAATCAGCACTACTCTTGGACTGAGGGCAAAGCAAGGGAATTTTTCTTTCTTTTCTTTTTCTTTCTTTTCCTTCTTTCCTTCCTCTCTCTCTCTCTCTTTATTTTCTTTCTTTTCTCTCTCTTTCTTTATTTTCTTTCTTTTCTCTCTCTCTTTCTTTCTCTGTCTTTCTTTCTCTGTCTTTCTCTCTCTTTCTTTCTTTCTTTCTTTCTTTCTCTTTTTTTCTTTCTTTCTCTCTCTTTCTTTCTTTCTCTCTCTCTTTCTTTCTCTCTTTCTCTCTCTCTCTTTCTTTCTCTCTCTCTCTTTCTTTCTTTCTTTCTTTCTTTCTTTCTTTCTTTCTTCCTTCCTTCCTTCCTTCCTTCTTTCCTTCCTTCCTTCCTTCCTTCCTTCCTTCCTTCCTTCCTTCCTTCCTTCCTTCCTTCCTTCCTTCCTTCCTTCCTTCCTTCCTTCCTTCCTTCCTTTTTTGTCTTATATAGCAGACCCATCCTTGAGCTTCTACTATTGGTTCATTCTTTCTAGGATGCTGTAAAAGGTGGATTTGGCCATCCCTGCCTCCTCCTGAAATGTCAGAGCCAAACCTAGCTCCCTTCCCCATTCCTATCTTTCACCTGTTTATTCAAATCACTCTTGCTTCTTCTTCCTGGCTTTGGGCAACTTACAAATGTATCATGAGAGTCCTTGCCTTGCCTGAGGTTGTTACACAAAAATGAATTGTGAAAAACTCATAAATCGATTGGTCACCAGGTGATGATTTTTTTTTTCTTCCAGCAATTCCAAAAGACAATCTACCAGGACATGGGGTTGGGAAGGTCTCGTGAGGGGGAGCAAACACCCACACAGTTGGATTCACAAGCCTTTCTATCACTGCAGTAAATCGATAGGGCCCTCGTGGATAGAATAAGATCATCTTCCTGGCAACTTAGCTCCATTCCAGAGATAAAAATAAACAGAGCCTTGGGTCCCTAGAGAGGAAATGGGAAATTAGGGAGTGAGTCACAGTTGCTTAAGGTAAAAGTGAGCTCAGGGAGTCAGCAGACCCCAAATTAAGACGATCCCAGGGGTAAAAGCACCCTCTCTGCAGGAAGGAGGAATATCAATACATTGTCTTGAAAATATGATTTCAAAAAGGCTTGGAGAGATAGTCTTCTGATTTCTGGCAGATTGCCGGTTCTTGTCCTGTTTGACTTAACGTGACCCCAAAGTTTGGTGTTGGAAGCCCTCTGTAACCCGCCACCCTCCCGTCTTTCCAGTTATATCTGACATCTTTCTCTTCCTGTGCACAGAGGCCTCCTTGCCATTTCATGAACAAGACAGCCCAACTCCCATGTCTCCATTGTCTGCATTGTGGCTGCCTCCCATGCTTAGAATTCTCCCATGCTTGTCTCTGCCTCCTGGATTCCTTGAAATCCCACTTTCCACAGGAAGCCTTTGTCAATCCCCTTTAAAGCTAGTGCCTTCCCTGGCTGATTATCTCCAATTCACCCTCTCTAGAGCCTGTTTGTACATTGTTTTTTCCTATTGTCTCCTCTGCTTTACTGAGAGCTCCTAGAGAGCAAGAGATTGTTGTGAATTTTTTGAGTGTTCCTAGCACTTAACATAGTTCCTGGTACACAGTAGGTACTTAATAAGCATCTGCTGGTTTGACTTGACTTGACTGTGGGGGAGCCAAGTATGTTTTGGCTCCACAATAACCAGCACAGGGGTGAGGGAAAAAACCCTCCTGATTTAAAACTGGGTCACCTACTATTTGTGTGAGCAGAGGCAAGTCACCTGACCTCCACAAGCCTCAGTTTACTCATCTGTAAAATGAGGGAATTGGACTAGGTAACCTCCAAGATGCCTTCTGGTTCTACTATCATAAATGACAACTACAAGAAACAAAAGAAGGCTTGTAGGAAGTGTAGTAATAGGAGTAAAGCTAAGAGAGTGATATACACCAGTGGTCCTCAAACTTTTTAAAGTAGGGGCCAGTTCCCTGTCCCTCAGACTGTGGGAGGCCGGACTATAATAACAACAAAAGCTCCCACTCTGTCTCCGCCCCTCAGCCCGTTTGTCATAACCCAGTGGGCGCATAAACCTCCTCAGTGGGCCGCATCTGGCCCGTGGGCCGTAGTTTGAGAACTCCTGATATACACCGTGATCACAATAGCAGAAAGGAAAGAAAACCAAAAGATCAAGTTACTGTCCTGGCCAATACTGGTCTCAGAGGATTGATGATGACCCTGTCACAATCCTGGCTCTTAATCTAAATACACAAAACATAAAGGTGGAGGTCAACAGGTATAGAATGGGACATACACTTGCCAACAAAGTGCCTTAACTTCTCAACTGTTCTGTGAGGTGATGGCTTTTTGACATTGGCTGAGCCACTCTAAACTAGCACCCTAATTCCATGGTGTGATTGGTGGAAAGCAGGCCCCAGATCCTCTTTTATTATTTACAATCACAATGCCATGAAAGTATGAACCAAATGGGCACTTTGAGCAACTCTTACTATCTAAAAGTCAAATACTCCTATGATTTGGGTAGTATTTGGTTCTGTCTTAATTCATCATCATTCTTGCCTTTATCAATGTCCGCTCCTAATAAGGAAAGTCTCTGAGTTCTTGGCTTAATAGAGGCAAAGAGATGCCTTTAAAATCTGGGATTTTGAAAGAAACTCGGGTTCTTGTGGTGACTCCAGTGGGAGTAAATGGGAAGAGGACTAAGTAAAGCTTTAGAATCCCAGCTCTGCTGTTTGTAGGTGAGTGGTCTTCAGCAATCAATTTCCCCCTTCTGGTCCCCAGTTTACTTCCTGATAAATGAGATAGTGGGAGAAGCCAGTCTTTAAGGGTCACTCCATTTGATTCAGCATTCAGAGCTCTGCTGCTTTCTTCCTCCTAAAGAAAAATATACTCCCTGAGCTAATTTCCCCTTCAGGTACCCCCAGGTCACCAAAGGCCCTTAAATAGAGTTTGACCACAGCTACCACTACCAAAAAAACCACCAGCCCCCTATTGCCTCCCTGCTCCCTCCTCTATGAGCAGAGCCAGTTTTGTGTTGGACTAGTTAATTCCCATAAAAGTAGAATAATCATAACCGATTATCTCCTCTTATTGCCGGTGAGACTTTGGAGAACCAATTCACTTAACCTCTATTGATCTCAATGTACTCTTTTGGAAAATAAGGGAATAGGTGGGCACCCCTCCATTTCTAAAACCTGTGATCTCACCCAGGAGTTCATTTCTGCTCACCTTGGAAGAAAGGGGACAATCATTTATCGGGCCCCCATTATATGACAGGCAATAGTTGGTACAATGGGTTAGTACAATACTAACTACTTTACAACTATTGCCTCATTTGATCCTCACACTATTATTACTCTCACTTTACAATTGAGGATGCTGAGCCAGACTGAGATTAAGTAACTTGACTACTGTCCAAGGTCACATTTGAACTGGGGTTTTCTTGACTATACCTAAGCACTCTAGCCACAGTGTCACCTAGACTCGTTGGTAAGGAAGGAAACGGGCAATAAACCATTTTACAGGTAGAGCAATCGAGGCTTGGTTATCTCATCCGAGGTCTTGTGGCAAACCAGAACGGGGGTTAATTTAGAGTAAGAACCAGGATAATGATAGGCAAGACCAGGGACAGGAAGAGGGGTAGGAAGCAATATGAAATGAAGGCGGTTGGGATGATGGTTGGTATGTAAGCTGCAAGATAAAGAGACAGAAGGAAAGTATTTTGTTTGACCAACTCAAATTATTTTTTTAATTGTCAACAAATAATCACAGTGGGATCTCACACTCCCCTACATATTTCAGTTAATTGTAGCTTCCTATGAAATACCATTAATAAAAGCCTGCCTCTTCTCTCCTCAAAGATGCCCTTGATGTATATATAAATTAGTCTCATAAAACTGGTCAGATGTTTGCTTAGGGAATATTAATTTGGCAACCACAGGGAGGACAGATTGGAGAGGGGGGAAACTAAAGGCAGCAAGACCCATTTGGGAGACTATTTCAATATTCCAGGTGAGAAGAGATGAGTTTGAATGACAGTTGTGTGAATAAATTGAACGGACGTGAGGAATGTTGGGTAAGTGGAATCGACAAGATTGATTAAATACAGAGAGTGGGGTGAGGATGAAAGAAGAGTCCAGGGATAAGTCTGGGGGGAAAGACAATGAGTTCTTGGGGTTTGGGGGTGATGAGTTTGAGATACCCATGGGACATCCATTTGGTGATGTCTGATCGGTGGCATGAATCTAGAGCTTAGAGGAGAAACTTGAAATAGATATATGGATCTGGAAATTATCTGCACAGAGATGATAATTAAATCCATGGAGATAGGTCAGTCAAGTATTAAAGCATAAAGGAGAACAGACAGATGGCCAGAGGACTGTGCTGGTAACAATGGAACATTTTTTAAAACCAGATGAAGAGTCAGGGCAGGAAAAGAATGGTAATTGAGCACATGGGAATTGATGATGTTGAGGGAGGAGAAGAGAAGGAAAAAAGGGGAGAGAGAGACAGAAACAAAGAGAGACAGAGAAAAAGAGAGACAAAGACAGAGCGACAGAGAAACAGACAGAAAGTCAGACAGAGAGAAACAGAGAGAGAAAAAGACAGAAAGCAGGAAGAAGAGGAGGAAAGGGAGGAGGAAGAGAAAAAAGAAGAAAAGGAAAAGGAAAAGGAGAAGGAGAAGGAAGGGGAGAGGGGGGAGACCGCTTTGTGTTACAGAGGGAAGATCACTCCTATTCCATCTCTGATATTCACTACCTATGTGACCATGAGCAAGAAAAAGGGCATCTCCTTGAACCTCAGTTTCCTCAATTGTTTTTTTATTTTGTTTTTATTAATTTTTATAATTATAACATTTTCTTTGACAGTACATATGCATAGGTAATTTTTTTTTACAACATTATCCCTTGTACTCCCTTTTGTTCTGAGTTTTTCCCCTCCTTCCCTCCACCCCCTCCCCTAGATGGCAGGCATTCCCATACATATTAAATATCTTATAGTATATGCTTGGTACAATATATATGTGCAGAACCCAATTTTGTTGTTGTTGCAAAGGAAGGATTGTAGTGGGAAGGTAAAAATAATCTGGGAAGAGAAAAAAAAACAGTGCTCACAGTTTACACTCATTTCCCAGTGTTCCTTTTCTAGATGTAGCTGATTCTGCCCATCATTGATCAATTGGAATTGGATTAGCTCTTCTCTATGTTGAAGATATCCACTTCCATCAGAATACATCCTCATACGATCGTTGTTGAAGTGTATAATGATCTCCTAGTTCTGCTCGTTTCACTCAGCATCAGTTGATGTCTCTAGTTTCCTCAATTGTAAAAATGCAAAAATTGGATAAGACAACCTGAGGTCCTTCCCCATTCTAACTAGGATTTCTAACTTGTGGCCCTCTCATCCAAGTGCAGTGCTCAAAGAGAGTGAACTATAGAGTTGGGAGCAGAGACAAAAACTGATTCTTCCCCCCCACCAACTGATCATTGCCCTAGAATCCCTGTGAAGTGGGAAAACTGGTAAAACATCCCTCAAGGTCACTTTCTGTGAAAGAGAGAGGAAAAGAGGGAAGTCTTTCTGTGCGGCTCTCTCTTTCAAATCCCGCCTGATGGAGGGACGCTGACACTTCCATAGCACAGACAGTTGGCCCATAAGCCCCAAGTAAGACAAAGTCTACATTAAAAGTTCTAGAAAGGAAATTTTATTGCTTATGTGTTCAGCCTTTGCTTTTTTCTTGGGGGTCCCTAAGCACAGGAGCCATAGGATTGCCTTCCTTTGTGCCAAAAGTATTTAGTACCATACAGCACTTAATAAGTACTTGTTGACTGACTGATAGAAAAATATTCAATATACCTTATTAGCTTTCATCTTTCTTACTGGCAGATTTGCCATATGGCCATCCATTTACTCAGTCTAAGTCACTTATTAAAATAAGGCGCCAGAGAACTAGCAGAGCAGTGGATAGAGTTCCAGACCTGGAGTCAGGAAATCTCCTCTTCCTGAGTTCAAATGCATTGTCAGACACTTACTAATTGTGTGCCCCTGGGTAAGTCACTGTTTTTTTAAAAAATAAGCTAAAGAAAGAAGGAAATAACAAATCACTCTAGTATCTTTGCCAAGAAAACCCCAAATGAGGTTACAAAGAATGGGATTCAACTGAACAATGACATGTTCCAGGAAGAGAATAAGCATTTTTTAAAATTTTGTTGTGTTTTAAGTTCCAAACTGACTCCTTCCTCTTTCTTTCCCCATTGCTCACTAGAGAAGACCATATCTGACACATTTATAATTATATGTAAAGACATACTGTGCATACTTCTATTTATCAGTTCTTTGGAGTTGAATCTATTCTCTGGAGATGGATAGCATCTTTCTTCCTAGGATCTTTATTACTGATTTGAGTATTCATAATACTCAGAATAACTTAGTTGCTCGCCACTATCCTTTGAACAATATTGATGTTACTGTATATAGTGGTTTCCTTGGTTCTGTTCTTTTCACTTTTCATTATTCCATGCAAGTCTTTCCGTGTTTTTCTAAACTCAACCAGTTCATCATTTCTTATTGCACAGTAGTATTCCATCACAGCCATATGCCCCAACTTCTTTAGCCATTCCCCAATTGGTGGGCATCCCCTCAATTTCTAACTCTTTGCCACCACAAAAAAGCAGCTATAAATATTTTAGAACATATAGGTTATTTCTCTTCTTTTCCTAATAACCTTTGGGAAATAGACAAAATTAAATAAACAAACATTATTAACCCTTTAAGTTAAAGTATCAGTTCATGTAAGTCTCTCCAGGCCTTTCTGAAATCATACTGCTAATCGTTTCTTATAGAACAATAATATTCCTTGACATTCATACACTATAACTTATTTAGCCATTCTCCAACCCATGGGCATCTATTCAGTTTCCAGTTTCTTGCCACTACAAAAAGGGCTGCCACAAATATTTTTGAACATATAGGTCCCTTTCTCTCTTTTATAATCTCTTTGGGATAAAAACCCAGTAGAAACATTTCTGGGTCAAAGATATGCACAATTTGATAATTCTTTGGGCATAGTTCCAAATTGCTCTCTAGAATGGTTGGATCCATTCACAACTCCACCAACAATACATCAGTGTCCCAGTTTTCCCACAGTCCCTCCAATATTTGTCATTATTTTTTCTGTCATCTTGGACAATCTGACAGGTGTGTAGTGGTAACTCAGAGATATCTTAATTTGCATTTCTCTGATCAATAGTGATTTAAAGCACCTTTTCATGTGACTAGAAATAGTTTTAATTTCTTCATCTAAAAATTCAACATTCACTTTTATAAGATTTTGAGTTCCAAATTTTTTCTTCCTCCCTTTCTTACTCACCCCCTCCCCAAGATAGCAAGCAATCCGATATAGGTTGTACATGCACACTCATTTTGAACATATTTCCATATTAGTCATGTTATAAAAAAGAATAAGAACAAAAGGGGAAAGCACAAGAAAAAAAAAGCAAGCAAACAAAAAAAGATGAAAATAGTATGCTTTGGGGGCGGAGCCAAGATGGCGGAGAAGAAACACAGGACTCTGTGAACGTCCTCACTCCCTCACAACCAATTAGATAAATTAAGTCTCAAAATAAGCCCAGGACTGACAGATACCACAAGGACTGGAAGCACGCCTTACCAGCTGAAGAGAATCTGGAGTTTCAACAGGAAAGGTCAGTCCCCAGGGGAGGAAGAAGAGAGGCCAGCACAGACAGCTGGGTGCTTGCATACTGCGCCCATTGCGCTGGGAAGGGCTCTGGGATCAGAGAAGCCACTGAGGTAAAGGAATCTGGCACAGGCTGTTAGCTCTTCTCTGCTTATAATATAGCAGTTCAGAAGAGAAAGCCAAAATATTTTAAAACTCAGATTAGATTTTCCCCGGACGCTGGAGGTGACTCAGCAGATCTCGGCACCAGGGGGTGTGGCCTCAGCTCCCACCTGAGAATAGTTAAGAGATTGACAAGTGGGCGGATACGGCCCAAGGCAACACACGCTGCCTAGCTTAGCTGGAGGGAGTGGAACTCAGCTCCAGGAAGTCCCAGAGAAGCGGAACCTTTGAACTAGGGACCGCGGTTTCTGGCAGACACTTCCAGTTTGTGCACAGGGGCTTTTCACGTCACCTGCTGCAGACATCCACTCCCCACCTGGACACATAGGCTGGGCTTTGTGCTGTCTTTACTATTCTACGCCCTCGAAGCACAGCAGTGCTAGTCACCTCTGAGGCACTTCCAGGGAGGGGTGGGGAACTCTCTCCCAGAGCTCTATCTTAGCTCAGGCGCAGGGGCCACTGCATCCATCCGGTCTGGGAGGAAGCTGGTAAAGAAGTAAATAATTTCCTACCCCAGAGACAGACCCCAAAAGATTTTTTAAAATATGAGCAAAAAAGCTAGAAAAACCATAGACTCCTTCTATACAGAGAAAGAGCGGGTATCCAACCCCGTGGAAGTTAACAGCAGAGAGACAGCAGATAACAACCCAAAGGGGAATGATCCCTGCCCCCCATCACATAACTCTCTCCTAGAAGAAACTCTTAAAAAATTGAGGGAGATTGAAGAAAAATGGGGAAAGGAAAGGGAAGCTATGATAGAGAATAACAACGTCCTGAAATTGGAGTTGGAAAAAATAAAGAATTCACAGGAGATGCAGGGAAACAAAATTTATGAATAAGAAAAGGTTAAAAAAACACAGGAAAGTAGGATTTCTGAATTGGAAAAGATAAAAAAGTCTCAAGAAAATAGAATTTCTGAATTGGAAAAAGAAAATAATTCTCAAAAAAAAATTAGGGAAATGGAAAAAAATTCAATAGAGCAAAATAATTCATTTAAAAACGAAATTGGGCATTTACAAAAAGAACTAAAAACTGTGAAAGAAGAAAATAACTCCTTAAAAGTAAGGAAGGAACAAATAGAAATGATTAATTCACAGAGAACCCAAGAATCAGTCAAACAAAACAAAAAAAATGAGAAGCTGGAGAACAACGTCAAATACTTACTGGGAAAATCTATAGACCTGGAAAATAGATCTAGGAGAGATAATCTGCGGATTATTGGACTTCCAGAAAACTATGACCAAAAAAAGAGCCTAGATTCTCTTTTACAGGAAATTATCAAAGAGAACTGTCCAGAGATAATAGAAACAGAAGGGAAAGTAGATGTGGAAAGAATTCATCGAACTCCTTCTGAAATAGACCCTAAAAAAAGAACACCACGGAATATTGTGGCTAAGTTGCAGAATTACCACACAAAGGAGAAAATCCTGTAAGCAGCTAGAAAAAAACAATTTAAATACCAAGGTGCCACAATAAGGGTCACCCAAGATCTGGCTGTCTCCACATTAAAAGATAGAAGGGCCTGGAACCTGATATTCCGTAAGGCAAAAGATCAAGGACTGCAACCAAGAATGAACTACCCAGCTAATTTAGCATCTTTTTCCATGGAAGAAGATGGTCATTCAATGAAACAGAGGAATTCTATATGTTTCTAAGAAAAAAACCAGACTTAAACAAAAAATTTGATCTACATCCACAAGACTGAAGAGAAACAGAAAAAGGTACACAGAACCCTTGAGAACTGTAACTCTGTTGTGGGTATATAAAAAATACTCAAGGATAATTTGATTTTACTGATATAAAAGAAAAAAAGGGGGGGTGTAGTAAAGGGAAGGAGGTCGGGTCAGAAAAAGGGGAAGGAGTGATAAAAAGAGGGAAACTACATCCCAGGAAGAGGCATAGAAAATACACCATATCTGAGGGAACTTAGTGAGGGGGAAAATCATTGTGTGAATCTTACTCTCATCAGGAGAGGCTCAAAGAGTAAATAATTAACATATTTGTTTTTCAGAGAATTTTCTCTCACCTCATTAAAAGGGGGGAGAGGAAAAGGGAAAAGGAAAAGGAGAATAAGTGAAGGGACTTGGAGGGAGGGGGGAGGGATCCTAAAAAAAAAAAAAAAAAGAGGGAGGGTTGCGCGTCACAAGGGGGGTCTGTAAATTAAATATCGGGGAGGGGGATCAGGGGCAGGAAATACAGAATTAGTAATTTTAACTGTAAATGTAAATGGGATGAACGATCCCATCAAACGGAGACGGATAGCAGATTGGATCAAAAAGCAGTACCCTACAATATGTTGCCTACAGGAAACACACTTAAAGCAGGGAGATACATACAGAATAAAGGTAAAAGGTTGGAACAGAGCCTATTATGCTTCAGGTAAAGCCAAAAAAGCAGGGGTAGCTATCCTTATCTCAGATCAAGCAAAAGCAGAAGTAGATCTCGTTAAAAAAGATAAGGAAGGAAACTATATCCTGCTGAAAGGTAGCATAAATAATGAAGCCATATCAATACTAAACATATATGCACCAAGTGGTATAGCATCTAACTTTCTAAAGGAAAAGTTAAGAGCACTGCAAGAAGAAATAGACAGTAAAACTATAATAGTGGGAGATCTCAACCTTGCACTCTCAGATTTAGACAAATCAAACCACAAAACAAACAAGAAAGAAATTAAAAAAGTAAATAGAATATTAGAAAAACTAGGTATGATAGACCTTTGGAGAAAACTGAATGGCAATAGAAAGGAATATACTTTATTCTCAGCAGTTCATGGATCCTATACAAAAATTGACCATATATTAGGACATAAAGATCTCAAAATTAAATGTAGGAAGGCAGAAATAATAAATGCCTTCTTCTCAGATCACAATGCAATAAAAGCTACATTCAGTAAAAAGTTAGGGGTAAATAGACCAAAAAGTAATTGGAAACTGAATAATCTCATCTTAAAGAATGACTGGGTGAAAGAGCAAATTATAGAAACAATTAACAATTTCACCCAAGATAATGACAATGATGAGACATCATATCAAAATCTTTGGGATGCAGCTAAAGCAGTAATAAGGGGAAATTTTATATCTTTAGAGGCTTATTTGAAGAAAATTGAGAAAGAGAAGATTAACGAATTGGGCTTACAACTTAAAAGGCTAGAAAAAGATCAAATTATAAACCCCCAACCAAAAATTAAACTTGAAATACAAAAATTAAAAGGAGAAATCAATAAAATTGAAAGTAAAAAAAACTATTGAATTAATAAATAAAACCAAGAGTTGGTTTTATGAAAAAGCCAATAAAATAGATAAACCTTTGGTAAATTTGATCAAAAAAAAGAAAGAGGAAAATCAAATTGATAGTCTTACAAATGAAAAGGGGGATCTTTCCACCAATGAAGAGGAAATTAGAGAAATAATAAGGAGTTACTTTGCCCAACTTTATGCCAATAAATTTGATAACTTAAGTGAAATGGATGACTTCCTCCAAAAATATAGGCTCCCTAGATTAACAGAGGAGGAGATAAATTGCTTAAATAGTCCCATTTCAGAAAAAGAAATAGAACAAACTATTAATCAACTCCCCAGGAAAAAATCCCCAGGGCCAGATGGATTCACATGTGAATTCTGCCAAACATTTAAAGAACAATTAGCCCCAATGTTATATAAATTATTTGAAAAAATAGGGGATGAAGGAGTCCTACCAAACTCCTTTTATGACACAGACATGGTACTGATACCTAAACCAGGTCGATCAAAAACTGAGAAAGAAAATTATAGACCAATCTCCTTAATGAATATTGATGCTAAAATCTTAAATAAGATATTAGCAAAAAGACTTCAGAAAATCATCTCCAAGATAATACACTATGATCAAGTAGGATTTATTCCAGGAATGCAGGGCTAGTTTAATATTAGGAAAACTATTAATATAATTGACCATATTAATAATCAAATTAATAAGAACCATATGATCATCTCAATAGATGCAGAAAAAGCATTTGACAAAATCCAACATCCATTCCTACTAAAAACTCTTGAGAATATAGGAATAAATGGACTATTCCTTAGAATAATCAGGAGCATATATTTAAGACCTTCAGTAAGCATAATATGCAATAGAAATAAACTGCAACCTTTCCCAGTAAGATCAGGAGTGAAACAAGGTTGCCCACTATCACCATTACTATTCAATATAGTACTAGAAACGCTAGCCTCGGCAATAAGAGCCGAGAAAGAGATTCAAGGAATTAGAGTAGGAAATGAGGAAATTAAACTATCACTTTTTGCAGATGACATGATGGTATACTTAGAGAACCCCAAAGACTCTGCTAAAAAGCTACTAGAAATAATTCAAAATTTCAGCAAAGTGGCAGGATACAAAATAAATCCACATAAATCCTCGGCATTTTTATATATCACTAACAAAATGCAACAGCAAGAGATACAAAGAGAAATTCCATTCCAAACAAATGTTGAGAGTATAAAATATTTGGGAATCCATCTACCAAAGAAAAGTCAGGAATTATATGAGAAAAATTACAAAACACTTGCCACAAAAATAAAATCAGATTTAAATAATTGGAAAGACATTCAGTGCTCTTGGATAGGCCGAGCGAATATAATAAAGATGACAATACTCCCCAAACTAATCTATTTATTTAGTGCTATACCAATCAGACTCCCAAGAAACTATTTCAATGACCTAGAAAAAATAACAACAAAATTCATATGGAAGAATAAAAGGTCGAGAATTGCAAGGGAACTAATGAAAAAAAACTCAGAGGAAGGTGGTCTAAGTGTACCTGATCTAAAGCTACATTATATAGCAGCAGTCACCAAAACCATTTGGTATTGGCTAAGAAATAGACCGGTAGATCAGTGGAACAGATTAGATACAAAGGACAAAAAAGGGTACATCTATAGCAATCTAATCTTTGATAAACCCAAAGATTCCAACATTAGGGATAAAAATTCATTATTCGGAAAAAACTGTTGGGAAAACTGGAAATTAGTATGGCAGAAATTAGATATGGATCCACACTTAACACCATATACCAAGATAAGATCAAAATGGATCCATGATTTAGGCATAAAGAGGGAGATAATAAATAGATTAGAGGAACAGAGGATAATCTACCTCTCAGACTTGTGGAGGAGGAAGGAATTTATGACCAGAGGAGAACTAGAGATCATTATTGATCACAAAATAGAAGATTTTGATTACATCAAACTAAAAAGTTTCTGTACAAATAATACTAATGCAAACAAGATTAGAAGGGAAGTAACAAATTGGGAAAATATTTTTAAAAACAAAGGTTCTGACAAAGGTCTCATTTCTAAAATATATAGAGAACTGACCATAGTTTATAAGAAACCGAACCATTCTCCAATTGATAAATGGTCAAAGGATATGAACAGACAATTCTCAGATGATGAAATTGAAACTATATCCACTCACATGAAAGAGTGTTCCAAATCACTACTGATCAGAGAAATGCAAATTAAGACCACTCTGAGATACCACTACACACCTGTCAGATTGGCTAAGATGACGGAACAAATAATGATAAATGTTGGAGGGGATGTGGGGAAATTGGGACACTAATACATTGCTGGTGGAGTTGTGAAAGAATCCAGCCATTCTGGAGAGCAATCTGGAATTATGCCCAAAAAGTTATCAAACTGTGCATACCCTTTGACCCAGCAGCGCTACTACTGGGATTATATCCCAAAGAAATACTAAAGAGCGGAAAGAGACCTGTATGTGCCAAAATGTTTGTGGCAGCTCTTTTTGTTGTAGCTAGAAACTGGAAGATGAATGGATGTCCATCAGTTGGAGAATGGTTGGGTAAATTGTGGTATATGAAGGTTATGGAATATTATTGCTCTGTAAGAAATGACCAGCAGGAGGAATACAGAGAGGCCTGGAGAGACTTAAATCAACTGATGCTGAGTGAAATGAGCAGAACCAGAAGATCACTGTACACTTCAACAACAATACTGTATGAGGATGTATTCTGATGGAAGTGGAAATCTTCAACATCAAGAAGATCCAACTCACTTCCAGTTGATCAATGATGGACAGAGGTAGCTACACCCAGAGAAGAAACACTGGGAGGGGAATGTAAATTCTTAGCACTAATATCTGTCAGCCCAGGTTGCATGTACCTTCGGATTCTAATGTTTATTGTGCAACAAGAAATGATATTCACACACATGTATTGTACCTAGACTATATTGTAACACATGTAAAATGTATGGGATTGCCTGTCATCAGGGGGAGGGAATAGAGGGAGGGGGGGTAATTTGGAAAAATGAATACAAGGGATAATATTATAAAAAATATATATATATATAATAAAAAAAATTAAAAAAAAAAAAGAAAGAAAGAAAATAGTATGCTTCAATCTACATTCAGTGTCCATAGTTCTCTCTCTGGATGAAGATGGCATTTTCTGTCCTAAATCATTTGGAATTGTCTTTGATCATTTATCAATTGGGGAATGACTCATTCTTTTAAATTTTACAAGTAAATCTCCATATAGTTGAGATATGAGGCCAAGAAAATGTCTATAAAAATTTCCCCAGCTTTCTGCTTTCCTTCTAATTTTGATTACATTGGTTTTATTTGTACAAGACCTTTTAAGCTTAATGTAATCAGAATTATCCATTTTGCATCTCACAATGCTCTCATGTTTATTCATTAATTCTTCTCCTTTCCATAAGTCTGATAGGCCAATACATTTCATGTTCTTCTAATTTTCTTATGATATCTCCCTTAATATCTAAGTCATGTATCTATTGTGACCTTATCTTGGTAGTGTTAAGACTGATCTTTATCCAGTTTCTGCCAGACCACCTTCTAGTTTTCCCAACAACTTTTATCAAATGGTGTAATAGTTACCAAATAGTCTTCTCCCAAAGTTTAAATCTTTATATTTGTCCAATCCAAGTTTACTCTAATTATTTACTATTGTGTATTGTCTGTCTACTATTTTCTACTGATCTAACATTCTGTTTCTTAACCAGTACAGGATAGTTTTACAATAAACATTTATTAAGTATTTACTTTATGCCAGGCACTGTGCTAACTTGTGGATACAAATAAATATATGAGCAAAAAGGAAGATAGCCCCTGTCCTCAAGATACTTACATTCCAATAAATGAAGACAATACACAAAAGAGAACTAAAATAACAGCAGCAATGGAAATAGAGATAAATGTATCTGGCTCAAGGTAATATGTCCACCTAGGAAAATAAAGGGAGATCAGCCCCTGCCCCTCTACAAAATGGGAGTCTCAGGAGGAATTCCCCAGTGAGGGAAAAGGGGCAGACTTTGTGAAAGGAAATTCTAAGGTAAGTGGCCCTTGAGTTGATGGACTGGTCTACGGGGAGAGGACCTCAGGCTACTGAGACAGCAGGAGAGAGGGCTTGGTTCTCAAGTCCAAAGAGATTTAAAAGCAGGATAAAAAAGGGAATGTCCTGGCCAAATCACTTCACTCTGTTTGCCTCAGTTTCCTCATCTGTAAAATGAATTGGAGAAGGGAACAGTAAATACTCCAGCATCTCTGCCAAGAAAACCCAAATGGAGTTCATTAAGCAATGGAGTAGTCTGCACTTTAGGGAAGTCACTTTGGCAGCTGAATGTGTAGATGACATGGAATGGGGAGAAATTTGAAGGGAGATTATGGCCATAGCCCAAGGAGAGATGGAGATCCTGCACCAATATGGCAGCTTTGTGAGTAGAGAGAAGAGGAGAATTGTGAGAAATGTTGTGAAGGTAGAAAGGATAGGATGGGAACACAGAATGCATATCTAGGGAAAATAAGACACCAAGAATGACGCCAAGTTGTGGGTCTGCATGACTGGGAAGATAGTGATGGCTTCAAGTAATAGGGATGTTGGGTGGAGTTCTGCTTTGGACACACTGGGTTTGAGGTGTCTCTGTGACATCCATTTCAAGAAACCCAGAAAGTAACTAGTGAGATGTGACTTTAGGAAGCAGATTAAGGCTGGATAATAGAGATCAGGAAATCATCAGCATAGAGATGATAATTTAATTTATGGGAGCTGATGAGATCACCCAGTGAGAACATATAGAGTGGAGAAAAAGGGGTCCTGGCAATTCCAATAGACTTGTGATGGAAAGAGCCATCTGCATCCAGAAAGAGAACTATGGAGACTGAATGTGGATCAAAGGATAACATTTTCACCTTTTTGTTGTTGTTTGTTTCCTTGTTTTTTTTTCTTTCTCGTGTTTTCCCCCTTTGATCTAATTTTTCTTGTGCAAAATGATAAATATGGAAATACATTTAGAAGAATTGTATATATTTATACTATATCTAATTGCTTGTTGTCTTGGGAAGGGCAGAGGAAAGGGAGAAAAATTTGGAACACAAGTTTTCCAAAGTGTGAATGTTGAAACCTATCTTTGTATGTATTTGGAGAAAAAAAGAAAAGAAAAAAAAGAGCCCAAGACAGTCTTGGGAGTACCCATAGTTGATGAGCATGACATGGATGAAGAGATAAAAAAGGAATCCGAGAAGAAATGGTCAGATAGGTACAAGGGAAAGCCAGAGAGACAGTGTCATGCTACTAGATAATATTTTCTCTTTCCAGGAAGCCATACCCCAGGTAAGCAAATCCCTAGATCGATCCTACCATCTTCCTTCCCCAGCAGCTTCCTTAAAGTATCCTATGCTCTCTCTCCACAGTAAGGCCTGGTGACCAGAGATAAGAAACTTGCTAGCTAGGCAGGTTTGTTAGTTTGTTTACTCTTCTTTTTTTAATTAAAGCTTTTTATTTTCAAAACATATGCATGAACAACAACATTATAGATGATCAATTCTGATGGACCGTGACTCTTTCCAACAATGAGATGATTGAGGCCATCTACACCCAGTGAGAGGACTGTGGAAACTGACTGTGGATCACAACATAAATTCTTACCCTCTTTATTACTGTTCACTTGCATTTTGTTTTCTTACTCATTTTCTTTCCTTTTTGATCTGATCTTTCTTGTGAGCAAGAGAACTGTACAAATTATGTTTACATTTATTGGATTTAACATGTATTTTAACATGTATAACATATATTTGATTACTTGCTATCTTGGGGTGAGGGTAGTAGGAAGGAGTGGAAAATTTGGAATACAAGGCTATGCAAGGATTAGTGATGAAAAATTATCTATGCATATGTTTTGAAAATAAAAAATACATATGCATGGATAATTTTCAATATTCACACTCACAAAACCTTGTATTACAAAATTTTTCCGTACTTTCCCCCCATCCCCTCTCCTAAATGGCAAGTAACCCAATATATGATAAACATGTGCGATTCTTCTATGCATATTTTCACAATGATCATGTTGCACAAGAAAAATTAGATCAAAAAGAAAACAAATGAAAAAGAAAACAAAATGCAAGCAAACAACAATAAAAAGAGTGAAAATGCTGTGTTGTGATCCATACTCAGTTCCACATATTATTTTTAATAGTATTTTTCCAATTACATGTAAAGACAGTTTTTAATATGCACTTTTATAAGATTTTGAGTTTCATATTTTCCCCTCCTTTTTCCCTTCTCCCTTCCCCAAGATAGCAAGCAATCTGATATAGGTTATACATGTACATCAAATTAAACATTTCCACATTAGTCATGTTGGGAAAGAACACTAAGACAAAAGGAAAAAAACACAAAAAAGTGAAAATAGAATGCTTTGATCTTCCTTCAGAAGCTATAGTTCTTTTTCTAGATGTGGATAGTATTTAAGGAGTTCATATTCTAGAAAGAGACATATGTGGTTAATGAAAATGATCTGTATGCGGATCCAGCTAAGGAGCTTAAGGTCATATTGGTAGGAGGAGAACAAGGAGAGAAAAGCATCATAGAAATCTGGAGAGGAGAGAGTATTCAGGAGGAGATGGGGATGGACAATATCCAAGGTGTTAAAGAGATCAAGAAGAAAATAGTATAAATGGTGAGGAATGGGCAGGAGAAATTGGTACCACGGTAATTAGAGCACCAGCCCTGGAGTCAGAAGTATCTGAGTTCAAATGTGACCTCAGATAGTTGATACTAGCTGTATGGCTCTGGACAAGTCGCTCAACCCTGATTACCTCACCCCAAACCCGAAAAACATTATCTCTTATGTCTGAAAATATTCCCTTCCTCCAGTATAACCATACAACAAAAAAATGGCCAATGATAACTGTTACCCAATAATTGGTGCAAAATTTATCATCAAGAGTATATGGAACTGGAAAGAAAAATGGTTTACCCATATATCATAAAAGTTTATTCTCTTTGTCACTAAGAGAATGTTGCATTGTTATAAAAGAAATATATTTTTTAAAAAAAACAGAGGAAGAACTCCACGACACTGAAAATATCCTCTGTGAAGGATTTATGGAACGGTGTGGGTGAGAACTGCACAAAATGAGAAGAGAGATGGCAATCTGCACAGGTGGAGGGAGGCCCCACAACAATGAAGGAGATTATAGACCTATTGAAGTATTTGTTGCCTTGATTCTACCTTTCAATGCGGAGAGAGATGTTTTATTCATTTTTAATCAGCAAAGCTTTCTTCATCCTCTTCACCAGGAGAGCCATGATGATAAAAAGAAATAAAAGTGAGAATGTGATTATGGCCACACTCAAGTTGGATACTAACCAGATTTAGGGAACAAAAAGGCAGCCTGTGCTGGGATCTGTACTCCGATTAAAAGTGACAAATACTCGTTGTGAGTTGGGTGATGCTCTACTCAGCATCAGCACCATAAACCTAGCAAAAGATGTCCATGGCTGTTGCCATATATAGCTGGAGTATTTTGTCTATGTGATATCAGAAGAACAAAAAATCCCCTGAGCCATCTTAAAATCGCAATACAGGAAAAGACCCTCTGTGACAATAGAATCAAAGATTTGCAGTTTTGTGGTCCAGGAGATAAATTACTTAGCCACAGTCACACAGATAGTGAATATCTAAAGCAGAATTTGAATCCAAATTTGCTAACTTTAAAGCTAATGAATGCTCTTTCTACTGTACCATACTGCCTCTTTAACAAACAAGAATCCTTTATACAAATATATCCAATAAGTGGTCATCAAGCTTCCACCTCAAGAACTCCAGAGGAGGGGGAAACTTTGAGCTATTTTAGGAGAATTTTAAAGCTATTTGGAAGGGGAAAGGGGGAATCGAAAGAAGATTAGGACCCCTGTTTAGGGGGCTTGGGATGGTGCCAGATACAAAGAAAAGAAGGAGCTGCCTTGTAATAATTTGTATTGTTTTATCTCTCCAGGAGAATGGTTTTTACACTGGTAATAGTCTTGCAGTCATAGACAGGATAAAGAGAGAATGGATAGCAGGTATAAGGAAAGACTTAGTAAGAGAAATCAGGACAGCAAGCCTAGTGAGCTAAATCCTTAATCACTGAAAAAAAATGATTGATGTGATTGCAAGAGTTCCTGTCACTGAATACTGAGATTGTAAAGATGGAGAGAAGTCACTCAAGAATAGAGAAAGGAAATTTTCAATTTTCAAATCTACCCTCAAGACGAACCACACTGCTAGAAATCAAAAACACTGGGGTACTGTGAAAACTCCCTGTTCTATGCCCAGGATGTAGTTTGGACAGGGTTTAGTCCTGGCCTTTAATGAGAAGGATTTAGATCTCCATTTTCATGCTTTTCAGCTCATTGCCTTTCTCTCCACTCCCATCCCCAGCATGTCCTTGGTATAATTTTAATTATGGCTCATGTATAGGATTTCTGCCCCCCAAAAGGGGGAGTAAATAAGGGGATTTTTGTACAAAATTATATTTTGAGACTAATTTAGTAAAATTTAATAAGGAGTAAAAAAATCAATTTTACAAACACAAAATGGAAGGCAAATGGCTAGGAATAGTTTATCTGAAAACATGTAAGGGAAGGGTAGTTAGTGGACTGAAAAGTCAATATGAGTCAATAATGTGATATGGCAACCAAGAAAGCTAATATAATTTTAGACTTAATTAAGAGAGGTGCAGAGTCCAGGATTTGAGAGGGAATGGTATTGCTATACTCTGTCCTGATCATACCCCATTTGGAGAATGAGGTTCAGTTTTGGCTTCCTTATTTTAAAAAAGGATGTTGACAAGTCAGAGAGTATTTAAAGAAGGACAACCAAGACTGTTATCCTTTTGATCATCAAGGTCTTTTTGATCCTATCATATGAGGATTCATTTAAGCAAATGAGGATTTTTTTTTAGCTTGGAAAGGAAAAGAGTAGGGTCATGATTTCCTTGTATAAACATTTTTTAGTTATGCCTACCTCTTTGTAACCCCATTTGGGGTTTTCTCAGCAAAGATATGAGAGAGGTTTACCATTTCTTTCTCCAGCTCATTTTACAGATGAGGAAACTGAGGTAAACAAGGTTAAGTGACTTGCCCAACATCACACAATTAGTATCTGAAGCTGGACTCGAAGATGAGTTTTCCTGACTCAAAGCTTGGCACTCTATCCACTATGTCACCTAGCTGCCATGAGAGCTATCTTCAAATATTTGAAAGCTGACGAAAGGATAGATTTGTTTGGCTAGGTGTCAAAGGATAGAAGAACTAGTATAACTTCATAGATGATACAAGTAGAACAATTTAGGATTGATAAAAGGGAAAACTTCCCAACAAAAGAATAATGGGCTGTTTTAGAAAAAAGCTTAAGAAGCAGTGGATTCCCCCTCAGTGAAGGTCTTCAAGCAAAGCCTGGTTGAAAAAGTGTGCTTATTTAGCCTAGGAAAGAAAAGACTGAGAGGGTCATTAGAGCTGTTGACAAGTATATGACCTGGAAGTATTTGAATGAATTAGACTTATTTTACTTTGTCCCAGAGGGCAGAACTAGGAAAATGGGTAAATGTTGCAAAGAGGTCAATTTTGGTTTTGTGTAGGGCAGTGATTCACATTTTGTAATTTTCAAATCTCCAAGTCTAAGATGATAGTCCAAGGAATTTGCCTTAAAAATTCTTTAATGTCGCTTTGAGCAGTAAATAATTGCTGCAACCATCAATTGGAGAATGGTTGGATAATTATGGTATATTAAAGTTATGGAATATTATTGCTCTGTAAGAAGTGACCAACAGGGTGATTTCAGAAAGGCCTGGAGAGACTTACATGAACTGATGCTGAGTGAAATGAGCAGAACCAGGAGATCATTATACACTTCAACAATAATACTGTATGAGGATGTATTCTGATGGAAGTGGATATCTTCAACAAAGAGAAGATCTAATTCAGTTTCAATTGATCAATGATGGACAGAATCAGCTACACCCAGAGAAGGAACACTGGGAAATGAGTGTAAACTGTTTGCATTTTTGTTTTTCTTCCCAGGTTATTTTTACCTTCTGAATCCAATTCTTCCCATGCAACAAGAAATTCGGTTCTGCACACATATATTGTATCTAGGATATACTATAACATATTTAAAATGTATGGGACTGCCTGCCATCTATGGGAGGGGTGGAGAGAAGGAGGGAAAATTCAGAACAGAAGTGAGTGCAAGGGATAATGTTGTAAAAAATTACCCATACATATGCACTATTAAAAAAAGGTTATAATTATAAAATAAAAATTAAAAAAAATAATTGCTGCAAACACACACACACATTTCCCTCTGTGATAACAAGGATAAGCATGCTTGAAGCATATAGGTTTATTTCTGCAATGATTCAAAATCACAATGATTATGGGCACAATGATTTTGGTATTTGTGCAGTAATTATATTCAACCTTGCCTGCCTCTGACTAAATTCAATCTGTTGTTACAGTGTCTCAACTTGTTTTCAAATTGTTTCCAAACCCACCACAAGGGTTCAACATTTGAGCACAAACTTATTCTCCACAGAGGATCAGATTCACACAGCCTCATTTGCATTCTGTTGTACCAAAGAATCTCCTTTTTTCCTGTTACCTGTAATTATACCTAATCAGCTGTATAATCATATTATCAAGATGTTATGAAATTTTCGTTCTTGCAGTACAAATGTCAGGCTGCTTGAAGACCTTGATCTCTAGGCACGTGCATAACAAGCTAACTTGAAACCATCACAGAGAAATCTTATATTGCATCTTATTGCAGGGTTAAGGCTATTTTTCAATTTAAATAAATCCTTTACATTTGATACTATTTTCTGATAGATTTTGAAATGAACTAGTGGACAATATTAGTCATGTGTCCAGTAGAGTTTCTGTAAAAGTGTAACAGGTGGTACAGTAGAAGAAAAAAAGAAAGCCACATCTGAAGAGTTTCTTTACCTACAAAGATTGGTTTTATTCAAATTTTGTTCAAAATAAAGCAGCATAAGCAACTGAACTTCAAAAACATTTATCATTTAATATAATGCTTGTCGTTAGTCAATAGAAAAATATAGCTATTAATTTTTGTCGTTTGGTTAGGTGGCTAAAAATAAAACATGAATTTCTATGTCCCAGCAAGAAAGCTTTTAAAATTCTCCTTCCATTCCCACCATATATTTGTGTGAGTGAGCATTTTCACTTTAATCTTGTTTTAAATCAAAATACAGAGATAAACTCAATGCTGAATCAGATTTTAGACAGTACTTACCTCATGTTGAACTGTATTTTGCAAGACTCTATTCATATAAAAAGTCCAACACTAAAATGAAGTTTATATATTATTATTGTGTTATATTAAACATCTTCCAAGTTGTAACTTATTTAATTAAAAAATGTTATTTATATGGAAATATGTTTTGCATGAATGCACATGTAATATATATATATTAAATTGCTTGCCTTCTCAATGAAGGAGGAGGAAAGGAATAAAGGGAGAGAATTTTAGAACTCAAAATTTTAAAAACCAAAGGCTAACTTTTGTTTTTATAAGTAATTGAAAAAAATAAAATATTTTAAAGGTTACCTATAGTCAATAAAATTTGCAAAGTTAAGAAATTTAATATAAATTTGAGTTATATGAGGTCTTGTTGGGTTGCTTCTTTTAATTCTTAAAGAATGTCCAAACAAAATATTTATACTCACTTTACAAGTCAAGTTTTATATTTTATATTTAGAGTTTTACAATTATATAAAATAAATTTTAATTTGGTGCTTTTGGGCAATTGTAGTTGTTACAAATTGCATTTGTTATAAACACAACAAATATATCTAAAACAGTATTTTAATTAGTATATTATATTGTACTGGAGGTTCATAAGACATTTTTGTTATTGTTGAAAGGGATTCAAGGAATAAAAATCATTAGGAACTACTGACAAAGGGGGAAATGTCTTATTGCGCAGAGCTTCCCCAAAGTGGAATCAGTTGAAAGGGTGGTGAGCTCCTCCTCCCTGAAGATCTTCAAGAGAAGTCTGGATAACAGTCACTTATGTGACCCCATGCTTTACAGAAAATTCTTGTTCACATTTGGATAGGACTTGGGGTACTGGAACCAGTTCTAAAAAGACACAAAAGAGTTAATTGTTAAATTTTCAATCTGAACAATTACATTTCAGAAATTGGCAAATGCTTCGGATCAGAGCCTGATTGATTGATTATTTAGACTTAAGAAAGTGATAGAGAAAATATTAATAATGCAAATTAAATATAAAAGTATGTTGGGGACAACTTTTTTTTTAATTTCTGTAGAAAATGAGGTCCCTTCTAGCTCAGATTCTGCGATTCTATGAACTCATCAATGGAGCTCTTTACCTTTAAGGAAAGAGGTAAGGGACAAGTCCTGCACTTCCATTGATATAGAACTAGAAATAACTCTTAATTATGAAATTGTCTCTACCAATGCAAATCGGTATCTGCTCTGTTTCCGCCCATATTAGAGAGTTGTCTGGTGGTAGTAAAAGGCCCATTTGTCCAGAATCACACATATATTAGAGGGAAAGCTCCAACCCAAATCTTCCCATCTCCAAGATCAATCTTCTATCTACCTCACCAGGCTGCTTCAACTCTTTCATTTATTCCTATTAAATTCAATCAAATTATAATTAGTTCCTTATTCTTATTTAGGTGTTTTTAAGTTTTTTTGTGTCCTACACCTCTTTGGCAATTTGGAGAAGCCTATGGATCCATTTTCAAATAAGTTCTTCGATGAATGAACAAAATACAGAAGATTATAAAGGAAATAAATAATGTTTAAATATATTAAAATTATATTTCAATATATTATATTTGAAATAAACATGTGAATATATCTAAATATATAATTTATTTCTATGATATAATGTTTACTATTTTATATAACATATACTATATTTAATACATTTTACTTAATATTAATTGATATGAATATATGTATATACTTAATAGCATACAAATTAATATTATATTCATATACAAACTACTCTATAAAAATAATGTATTTAGATCCATTAGATTTAAATATATTAAGGCAATTTTAAAACAAGTTTATAGACCCCAAATTAAGAACTCCCAGTCTCAGAGGTGTACTAGAGCCATTTGAACCTCCTGATGATTACTGAATTCTAACTCTTCCTGTATGACTTTGAACAAGGCTTTCTCTGGATCTCAGTTTCCTCAGCTGTAAAACAAGAGGACTAAGCTAGATGATTTCTGAGATGACTTTCAGCTCTAAATCTATTATCCTATCCATTGAATTGAGTTCCTCGCTGTCCCACAAATCGATAAATTAATCAGTAAGCATTATTAAGCATTTACTGCATACCAGGAACTGTATTATGTGGGAGATACAACAAGAAGCAAAAACCAGTCCTTCTCCAAGGAGTTTATATCCTAATGAAGATATATGCATATATAATATCCATATGTGTGCATATATACATGAGTGTATGTATACATATGTGTGTAAATGTATATACACACATGTATATTTATACTGGGATGTACAAGATACATACAGCATAATTGGAATATTGCCTTAGAGAAGAGCTCTAGTAGCTGGTAGAGGAGGAGCAGGCAAGGAAAAGACATAGTCCTACATCTTTTTCATTCAAACAATTCCCATTCTTTAAGGCTTAGCTTAAGTCCCAGCTCATCCATGAAGCCTTCCACATCTGCCAGGGCCCACTCTGATTCTTTCTCCTTTAAAATCTAATTATATTCCATCAGCTGGAGAATGGCTGAATGAGTTATGGTATATGAATGTTATGGAACATTATTGTTCTATAAGAAACAATCAGCAGGATAATTTCAGAGAGACTTACATGAACTGATGCTGAGTGAAGTGAGCAGAACCAGGAGATCATTACACACGGCAACAAGATTTTATGATGATCAATTCCGATGGACAGGGCTCTCTTCAACAATGAGATGATTCAGGCCAGTTCCAACGATCTTGTGATGAAGAGAACCATGTACCCCCATAGAGAGGACTGTGGGGACTGAGTGTGGATCACAATATAGGATTTTCACTTCTTTTGTTGTTGTTCACTTGATTATTTTCTTTCTCATTTTCCCCTTTTTGATCTGATTTTTATTATGCAGCAAGATAACTGTATAAATATATATATATATATGCCTATATTGGATTTTCATATATTTTTACTATGTTTAACATATTGGATAACTTGCCATCTAGAGGAGGGGGTGAGGAGAAGGGGGGGGGAATTGGAACACAAGATTTTGCAAGGGTCAATGGTGAAAAATTATCCTTGCATAAGTTTTGAAAAAAAAGCTTCAATTAAAAAATGTAAAAAAAAAATCTAATTACATTGACCCATGTACTTTAGGTTTTAACTCCTCTGGTAATCAAAGGTAACTCAGAGCTTCGCTGTGGAATTGTCCCTTCTAGCACTGTCACCATGAAGACTTGGGGAGAGGGAGTCAAAATAATTGCTCAGAACCTTTAAGTTCCTGTAGTTTCTACTTTGAATGAACTTCTAGATAATAGTCTACAAAGCAGCTACAGAGAAGCCCTCAGTGTCAGATGGACAGACAGAGAGAAGGGAAGTATTATAGGAAGGAGTCAAGAACAGACTGGACCTGAAGTGGGCACTGGCCTGAGCCAATCAGAGTGAGGTAGTCAGGAAAAACAGACCCTGGGGCCAATGAGAGCCAACCACCTGTTTCCAACACCTTTCTTTCTCTTTTTGCCTCTCCTGTAGGGAAAAAAAATTTCCCCTATTTTCCAATCTATCATCCATATCCTGTTTTTCCCTCTGATCAAGAGAAGAGCATGGAAAAGGGAAATGCTTACTTTATTCCTTCTTGGTTGCCAATCAAAGCAACTGGTTTACTTTATTTTCCATGTGACTTAACTCTTTGTTAAATAAACTACACAACCATCGACCATGAGTCTACTGGTCTACAGATGTGCAGAGTGAGACTGCAAGGGAGAGAGCCAAAAACTCCATGAGGAGAGAGTTTAAGTTGGGGTAAAGCCAAGAGGCAGTCAAAGAAAGTTATGCATTTTATTAGCTACATTAAAAATTATTCATACTCTAGGCCAGGAGTTCTTAATCTTTTTTGCATCCTACACCCCTTTAGTCATCTGGTGAAGACCTCTTTTCAAAAGCGTATTTTTAAATACATAAAAAATACATGGAATTACAAAGGAAACCAGTTACATGGATATAGTTATTTTTTAAAAATGTTTTTAAAGTCTACAGACCTCAGGTGAAGAATGCCTTCTCTAGATTTATTTCCTTTAGAAGGCAGTGTGAGGAGAGATAAAAGGAGGTGTTAGAGTCAGGTTTAAAAGCCACATGTACTTCTGAGAAAACAGCTACGGGTACCTTGAGGCTACTTTTTCTAAAGCTTGACCTGGGCTGATTATGCATGCACTGAATTAAAAAAAAACCTGTGGCTGGCCAGTGGTCCTTATTATTGTGCCAGAGGACTCCTGGACTTTCTCACAAACACCCTTATCCTCTAAGTGTTTAACATAGCAAGGGGTGGGCACTCAAAGTGGGGTGGGAGGGTTGATGCATGTGCATTGGTTGGCTGGTTTCTTAGAGTCCCCTAGATTTTTCTAAGCAGAGTCACACGTGCATATGGAAGATGTATGTCATACATGTCCATCAAGGAAAACAGGGGGAAAAACTTACAAAAATGCCTCAGTCCCAGCTGTATCCTTTCCCTCTTTAGTCCCTGAGTCCCTTCTGCACCAAGCCCAGGAAAACAACCGCATAAG
The DNA here is from genome assembly GCF_048593235.1 of Sminthopsis crassicaudata. Lineage (NCBI taxonomy): Eukaryota > Metazoa > Chordata > Mammalia > Dasyuromorphia > Dasyuridae > Sminthopsis > Sminthopsis crassicaudata. The sequence goes on along the minus strand of NC_133619.1, from coordinate 605,328,412 downwards.
CTCCCAGCTATAAAATCCTTTGGGTGAGTTTTGGAAAATGAAGAAATTAATGAGGGATAGAGTGAAAATCACAGAAGGCAGAGGGGCAGGAGTAGAATTGGCAGGCAAGGCAGAGGAGGAATAGAAGAATATTTTTCCCCATCCCTCTCAACCCTGGGGATCTTGATCTTGGAGGTTGGTGCTGTTGATCACCATGGAGCCCCAGCAACCAGGGCAGGTTGTCTATTCTCATAGAATTTTGGAATATGAAGTCCAAAGAAGGAAAGGTTCTGGGTGGACGCAAGAGCAAAGCCCAAATAGCCACTTGATAAGCATGTTGTAGTGAGGTTTCTGATCGGACATGGGTTAGACAGAATGGTCCCAATTCTGTAATTCTTCTAGTCTTTTAAAGGCAGTCATGAAAGGAAGACTAGTCCCTCAAGGACAATGGGTGGGAATTCCTGAGAAGTAAATCCAATTAATATTGTAGGAAATTGAGGGGGCACTGGTTTCTCCTAGAAAGAATGCAGTTCTTTCTTATGACTATTGTTCCAAGTCATACTTGCACCAATGATTTGAGTTCCTTAGAAAGGTTATAGGTTACCAAAGGGTGACTATTTCTAAAAACCTGTACCACAGTCATCCTCTCCCCTCCTAAAAATATGGTTTGTGAACCCCCTGCCACAGCTACATATAGAAATGGTCACAACTTTGATCTTGCAATCACTCATCTCCATGGCTATTCCCCAAGACTCTGTCCAGAGTCCTTTTCTTATAAATACTTTGTTATTTTGTGATTATATACTGCTGTTATAGATTATATGTTGCTATATAAGATGTTGAGTCATTTCAGTCATAGTCAATTCGTCATGACCCCATTAGGGATTTTCTTGGCAAAGATAATGGAATGAGTGGTTTGCTACTTCCTAGCTCTAGCTTATTTCCCTTTTATATTTTATAAAATGAGAAAATTGGGGCAAAGAGGGTTAAATGACTTGCCCACAGTCACATAGCTAGTAAGTGTCTGAGGCTGCATTTGAATTCAAAGATGAATTCTTGATTCCAGTCCAATGCTCTATCCACTATACCCCTATGTTTTAATCCTAGACTTGTAATGCTTGGTCATCGTATCATTGCTTTCTATATTTATATCAACTAAGTTGAAGAATCGGGAGATCAGAGTATTTGAGGAAGTATCAATTTTATGTTGAAGTTCTCTAATGTGTAGGCAGGAATGGAGGAAGAAAGACTGTGAGCCAGGAAATGAATTCATTAAGAAAAGAAGATGAGTATCCTGAAAATCCATAGATAATAGCTACCAAAATGCCAATTAGATGGTAGCTATGGATTAAATGAACCTCAGAAAAGGAGAGGTTACTGACTGATGAAGATAGAAAGAGAGACTGGAATTGGCAATGGTGAACAAGAAGCACTCCAACTATCTCATCATTATCAGTGAGTTGGAAGATTGGGGTGGAAGGTTGAGGAATTAGTGAAATTTCAACTGGCGCTAAAAAGGATGGCAAGGGAAGCTGTGTTTAGAGCAGAGTTTCTGAAACTTTTCCCACTCATGGCTCCTTTTCAGCTGAGAAAATTTTACATGACCTCAGGTATTTGGGTATATAAAATTAGGTGTACAAATCAAACATTTACTGATAATAAATTACAAAGAAATTTATTTCAAAACAATTCTTTGGTATAGATATAAATTTTTAATTGTTTTGGGTTTTTTTTTGCTGAGGCAATTGGGGTTAAGTGACTTGCCCAGGGTCACACAACTAGAAAGTGTTAAGTGCCTGAGGGCAGATTTGAACTCAGGTCCTCCTGACTTCAGGGCGGATGCTCTATCCACTGCACCAACTTGCTGCCTCTAGTATAGACATAATTTTACCATTTATTAAAGATGGAAGCAAATTTGCATACTAATGAGATGGATATGTTTGTTTATTTTTACATAAAGAATTAAATCTTGGTGGAATATTTGATACTACAAGAAGAGTATTCGGAAAGCTTTTACTGTTGTCAGATTTTTTTTGTGAGCCCCATATTCAGTTATGCAATTCATATAGAGTTGTGATCCACAATTTAAGAGACTTTGGTCTAAAAAGAGTCTGTTTTCTATGCATACAGGAAGTTGGAAGGAGCAAGCAAGAAAAAGGTTTTCAATGGAAGCTAATTTATTGCTTATGGAACATGCATTCCAGAGAGCATAATGTAAGAGGTGGGTAGCATGTTTGAAGAGCATCTATCTGCTTATTGCTAGCTCCTATCCAGACTCCCCAAACCCAGGAACTCTCAAACTTTGGGGTGGGATATCTTCTTTGGCTAGATATTATGGCTGATGGTGGTGATGGACAGAAGAGAAAATCTCCCCATCCTCAACCAAGAAACAAAGAGCTGGTTCTTCCAAGTTCTGTCAGTTCTTGCCTCCACAGCTTGGAACTGACTGGACTGTGTTCCTTATCTCCCACTAACCAAAGAGGCAGTCACCTTCTGATTCAATGAGGTGCTTTCTACTTCCTAAAGATTAACATCTGATTAGCACATTAATACCTTATTATCTGGTGATTGTGCTAAAACCTGGTCATTTTAGGAGTTCAAATTTGAACTCAAATAATTATTAACTATGTGACTTCTGATTTTAGGATGTAACTACATCAACTGAGCTGAAGGAAAGAGGTAACCCTTCTGTTCTATAAGGTCTTCAAATAAAAGCTGGATGGTCACTTGTTTGGTGTTTTATACTGAAGGGGTCTTTTTCAGGTATGATTTAGACAAAACGAACACTGAGATGATGATCCTTCTCACCCTTCAATCCCACGATTCTGTAATTCTGAGTTTTCTCTCAGCCAATAGCACCTCCCTATACAGTCTACATCCTGCCAACCCAATCTGGTGGCACTTCATTATGAATACATAGCTATAGGCTACATATTTATAGAGAGCAGAGAGAGAGAGACATCAAAATGTTTCTTGATACATTTGTCATAATAAAGGAATTTCTTTTCTAAACAGGAGGCAAAAAGTTATCACTCTAAGAGGGTCATTCCCAGACAGCAACAAGCAGTACTTAAGCTTAGCAGGTTGTCAAGGTCTCAGATTTTTCAGGACAGCACATCTGGGGGTATAAGAATACCATCTGCTTTAGGGAGTGAAGAACTAGTAATAAACTTCTAACTACAAAGATTCAAGATAATGTTTCTCACGGTCCTATTTGGGGTGCTTTTCCACTTCATTACAAGTCAGGCAAACTGACTTTCTTGCCATTTTCCTTTTCTTATGAGAATCTCTAGTTCCTTTCAAAAATCAGTTCAAGCACCACCTTCTCTTTATACAAGTCTTTCATGAGGCCCCTCCTCCAGCTCCTAGAAGGCCCTAGGACTTTGATTTTGCCAAAATTACTCTTTTCTCTCTCTCCCTCTCTCTCTTTCTCTCTCTCTTTTTCCTCTCTCTCTCTTTTTCCTCTCTCTTTCTTTCTCTCTCTCTTTTTCCTCTCTCTTTCTTTCTCTCTCTCTCTTTTCCTCTCTCTTTCTCTCTCTCTGTCTCTTTCCTCTCTCTCTTTTCTCTCTATCTCTATCTTTTTCTCTCTTCCTTTTATTTATCTCTGCCTCTCCCTCCCTCGCTCCTTCTCTCCTTCTCCTCCACCTTTCTCAATAAATCTTTATATCAATAGAGACACTAAAAGGAAAGAAAGGAGAGAGGTAATTTTGGCAGGGTAAAGGTACCAAAGATAGATCTAGACAGAAAGAGATAATATATGTGTGTATGTATATGTATCTGTATTTATGTACATGTTGTTTCTTTTATAGAATGTTAGATCCTTAAGAACGAGAATTATTTCATTTTTGTCAGAGTATCCCAGCGCCTAGCACATAAATGTTTGTTGATTCTATGAATTGAAGGCTGGGGTCCCATGAGGATCTGCCATATGTACCTATTTACTTAGTAAATTGTAAGCTCCTTGAGATAGGACCTATCTTAATAGGCAGCAAGATGTCATAGTATATTAAGAGCAGGGAAGATTTGAGTTCAAATCTGAAGTCAAATATTTATTAACTAGGTGACTTCTGATAAGAAGTCTCTAGCACCTAGCACAATACCTAGCATATAGTAAGTACTTCCTAGATGCTTGGTGGAATGACTTGGTTGAATTCTTGGAGATTTGGAGAGGACCCTCCAGGAAAAGCAATCATCTACTTCCAAGTGATTCTCTTCTCCTAAATTTAGGAAAATAATTTCTGTCTTCCAACCCCTTTAGAAGGGGAAAGGAATGGATGATTCAGAAGAACTCTAAGGTATAACAATGTATACAAAAAAGCAGAAATCTGCATCAATAGTCATTAACATTGATGACAACTAAAATTGTCTTAAAAGAAAAACACACAGTAAACTAAGCCTCCTTGAATTCCCATGACTGCTTTCTTCCAAGGATTTAATTGACTCAGTTGTTCTCATAAATTGGTATTACAAAAATTTGCATGGCCATGGTGCACAAGCATATGAGCAGGACAATTTTTAATGCTGAGATTTATGTATGGGGATAAAAGATTCCAGAATTATCTTTCCCAATAAATCAATTAGTCGATCAATAAGCATCTATTAAAAATGTCTACAATATGTGGGGTTCTTATGCTACACGTTGGTGATATAAAGTTAAAAGTAAGTTGGTCCCTACTCTTAAAGAGCTTACATTCTCTGGGAAGGGGAGAGAAAGGGAACAGAGGTTACAAGATATTTATAGATAATCAATAAATTAATCAACAAGCACTTAGTAAGCCTTACTTTGGGCCTGGCACCATGCTAAGAGCCTGGGATATAAAGAAAAGCAAAATCAGTCTCTGTCCATAAGGAATTTACAGTTCTATAAAGAAGTACACACATGATACATACCAAGTGAGATAGATTTTGAGCTAGACAGGAATTTAGAGACCTAAACTCCATCATTCTCAAGATGAGGTCCAGATGTGAATCGACTGGACCAACACCACACAACTGGTAGGTAAATAATAGATGTGGAACGTGATAGCAGAGAGGTCCCTCCCTGTTGCCTGGTCATTCACTGATAGAAACATTCTTGACCATGGCGGCCCATGAGACAGAGGGCAAGTGCTTCAAACCCCAAATCCAATGATCTTTCCATTTACCACACCTCAAAGGGAGCCAAGCAGGAGCAACAAGCTTATGTGCTCAATGAGAATGAGTGGGGATAACAGGCAAGTGCTCCTGCAGAAGAGAATGTTTGGGCTGAGTCTTAAAAGAAGCAAAGGATCCCAAGATGTTATGGTAAGCAAAGGTAGGAGATGAGCAAATATAGGGTAGACAAAAAATAAATGCAATGGGGGTAAGTAAGTGAGCCACCCCCACATAAAAGAAGCTCTTGGCCATTCTTGGGTCTAATACCACTCATAATCAGCACAGAAGCTCTGACCACTCTGTGTTTGACCTGGATTCTTTCACCCCTCTTTAGACAATCTGATACCCATGTCTCCACTCTTGGAGGCTCACCATATTGTTTCCGGAACATAATGCCAATATCCAACTGGCTTTAGCCTTCCTGGACTTCAGAACTCTCAAACTCCATCATCATCCCCTAATAACAGAGATCATAGGCCACTAATATCTTTTTGTTAAAAAAAAAAAACTAATATATGTTAATGGGTTAAATAGAATGGAGGCTCTTCAGAATATGGCTTGAACTGATAGTATTAGGGAAAGATACCCCAACCCCTCAAAGAGACCCTTAGAACACATAGATTTAGTCAGCTTCTCTCTGGAAGACTGAGCACAGCAGAATGGCTTTACTAATATACAACAAGGGGAATCATGAAAGATGATACCAGAATTGAGGTGATGGTCTGATTGAAGGATCTGGGAAAGACAAGAGAGAGCAAGACAATGCAGAGAAGATAAAAGTTTCAGATGATAACTCAAAAGTTTAGAAAATGAGAAGTTAATAGAACAGTTTAAAAGAGGAGCATAGGTGGTACGATGGAAAGAGTCAGGAAGATTCATCTTCTTGAATTCAAATTTGGCTTCAGACACTAGTTGTATGACCTTAGCAAGTCACTTGACCCTTTTTGCCTCAGTTTTCTCATCTGTAAAATGAACTGGAGAAGGAAATAGCAAATCCCTCCAGTATCTCTACTAAGAAAACTCCAAGTGGGGTCATAAGGAGTTAGTCATGAGTTATGAAATGACCAAACAACAAGAAGAACAGTTCAAAGAACAGAAGCATCTCAGTCTAAGCCTCTAGACCTTCAAGAATAGTTGTAGAAGCCTGACAGATGAAGAAAGCTTTATAGGTATTAATTCTGAATACTAGCCAAGGAGTCCTAAAGATAGAACATCAATTGTGGATGATAGTCAAGACACAGAGAGGCAATGAAAGAAGGAAGCCAGAGAATGTTGAATGATCTGAACATCCCCTTCAGCAGGTGGAAAAGTCTGTGACCTCTCCTGCACAAAAGAGGCTTAGAAACCTCAGTCCCCATCCCCCATCATACCCTCATTTCCCATGGATAGTAGAAATGGCAGAAAGACTTGATCAAGAAATCAGGAAAGGTTTCAGAAAACCGAGTGCAGTTCTTTCTATTCAGTTTTCCGAGGCTGCTTCCCACTCTATTTATATTGCTATTTAATTGAAATGTCTTTGTTTCTCTCCACAACAATCCTCCTCCAATGATTCATGGGGGCACAGAGGCAACTTTGGTGTCTCAAAGCAGAGGAAAAGCTCTAGCAAAGGTTATTTGTTGAAAAGGCTTTGAGAATAGCCCTAGGAACATACAGATTGAGGATGTTTGCTAAGCATTAATCTGGCTGATCATGGAGAGTTACATTCCTCTGTGATGGAAATATTTTTGACCATGAAAGTCCTTAAGGCTGGGAAAAATGTTTAGATGGCCCTCAGTCCAATAAAGACACTTTCTGCCTTTTCAGTGAGGTAGCCAAGTTAGAAAAAGGGTTCAGAGGGTAAGAATCATACAGTGGTTAAACTATTAATTAGCTATACTTTAATGGCCAATACTCTAGATTTCCCTGGACTCTTACATCTCTTCCTCTAATGCCTTCTCAAGCCTGATGTGCCATCCTCCATGGAACTTTCATTTGAGAAAATGCCCAACTAGCTATACTCACTTCTAATTCACCTCTGCTCTTCTTTGACCTCTCCCCACTTTTTTCAGCTACCTTTTATATATTGTTTTCCCTTTGTAAAATGGGAACTCCTTGAAGGTAGGAACCCCAAAGTTTTTGTGCATGAATTTGTATTCTCAGCATTTAGCACAGTGCCTGAACTTAGTGAAAGCTTTATGAGTGCTTAAATATGAAGTCCTTGCCCAGTGAGCAAGGAGACGTATTGCTGGAGAAGCCGAATCATATCAACGTGGATCAGAAGAAAGAAGGAAGTTGTTGCTAAATGGAAGGATGGCTCCCAGGTACTCCCTAGAGAGGCAAAGAAAACAACTGACTGAGTGGGTTTTATCTTATGACCCCAAACATGAAGAATTTTATATTTCATGAGACATTTGGTCATGATTTATTGCATTACTAATGATAGATATTTGGAAAGATACCGCTGCGGAATAGATTAAGTACACAATACATAGCAGCAAATGATCATAATAATCTACTGTTTGAGAAATCCAAAGACCCAAGCTTTGGAGACATGACAAAAATATTTAACAAAAATGGCTGGGAAAACTGAAAATGGTTTGGCAGAAACTAAATGTGGAACAATATTTCATACTATATACCAAGAGAAAGTACTTGAATGGGTACATGACTTAAATATAAAGGATGATATCATAAGCAAATTAAGAGAGTATGAAAAATTTTACCTATCAGATCTATGAATAAGGGAAAATTTTATGACTAAACAAAAATTACACAAGAAGGAAAATAGATACTTTTTATTACATGATATTTAAAAGATTTTGCACAAACAAAGCCAATGTAACCAAGATTCGACGTTAAGTATAAAAGTGAAGACAAATTTTATATCATGTTTCATGGATGCTTATAAGCAAAATAGTTTCAAAAAACTGGGAGGAATTATATCAACTGATACAAAGTGAAATGAGAAAAAACCAGAAGACTGAACATGTTTAACAGCATTATTGTTAATGATGATCAATCAATTTCACAGCTATTCTAATCAATAAAATGATACAAGACAATTCCAAAATATCATGATGAAAACTGCTATCCACTCCCCCCCAAAAAAAGAAGTCTGAATATAGATTGAAACATAATTTTTCACTTTATTTTTCTTGCTTTTTTGCAGCATTACTAATATAGAAATATGTTTTTGCATGATTTCACATATATAATTGATATCACGTTGTTTACCTTCCCAGTGGGTGAGGAAAAATAGAAGGGAAGAAGAGATTCAAAAGTAAAAATAAATTTTAAATGAATATTTTTTAAAAATGCCACCATGAAAATAATTGCAATATTTGCACTGACTTCAGTCTCTGAAGATAAAGTGGCAGAGAAATTCTATGAAATCAAGTGAACAAGCACTGTTGATCAGCATTGTGCTAAATGCTAGAGATACAAAGAAAGACAAAAATAAAGTCTTTATTAAGGAGTTCATATTCTAATAGGGAAAACAATAGATCAACAACTATGGACATGTAAATTATGTGTAATTTACCAAATTGGAGTTGTAATATCAGTAAAATCACTAGCAAATGGGAAGAAATCAGGAGCAACCAGGAAGAAGGTAGGATTTGAACTGAATCTTCCCAGGAGGTAAGAGAAGACAGGAATCAGAGCAGAAGGAGAACATTTCAGCCACAGAACACAGTCAGTGAAGTGCATAAGTTTGAAGAGGTGGAATGTGTTGTGTGAGGATCAGCAAGAAGCCTAGAGACAGAGTGAAGCATAAGATTAAGGTGGGAAGGATCCAGCTTGTGAAGACTTTAAAAGACTTGATAAAACTATAAATCAAATCAACATATATTCTCCTATTTAGTAAATTGCATGCAAAGGAAAAACTACAGCAGAGATCCAAAGCTACAGGGAGGTCAAGAAGGATTAGGAACAAGTAACAACAAAAAAGACCATCAGATTTGGTGACTGAGAGATCATTGGCAATCCTGGAGAGAGCAGCTTCAGCTGAGTAGTGAGGTCAGAAGGCAGAATGCAAGAGGATGAGAAATCAATAAGAGGAGAAATGGAGGCAAAGAGGACAGATAGCTTTTATACGAGTTTGGCTGTGAGATGAGGAGAGATGTTGGATGACAGCTTCCAATTTTGAAGAATTTTTCTTGTGATCCAGGGGTTAATTAGATTGAGTGGCTGGTCAGTCACCTTCCTCCTCCCACCTTCCATCTCTATCTCTCTCTGTTCCCAAGTGCACACATGCATGATTCCTGGGCGGGCAGATCCCCATCTCATAAAAGCACACAATTTGAGCTGGAAGAGACCTTGGCAACCACAGGCTAGTAGGTGAAAACTGGACTGGGGCCTTCCAATAGGCACAAAAACAATGGGAGATGAGGTTTACCCATCTAGTCCAACCCAGCTCAAACAAATGCTGGCCAAGGGGTCTCCTCCCCACTCTGTGTACAGATGCATATATGCAGGAGTTACTGAAGGGAATATACCATCTATGGACTGTCCGATCCTCTGTCCCCATCTATAAAATAGTAACTAGCATTAAATCACTTCAGGGTTTCCAAAATGCTTTATAAATATTTCATTTATCCTCATAGCAATCCTGTGAAGTAGGCGCTATTATTATTCCCATTTATACTGAGACACATGGAGGTTAATGGCCTTGTACTGGGTCACACAGCTACTAAGTGTCTGAGATTAGATTTGAACTCAGGTCCTCTTGACTTCAGGTTCAGCATTCAATCCAGCTCAACAATATCCAATTACCACCCATTGTGAGTTGACCCACTCTCAATCAACTGACTTCTTCTTACCCTTAAGAAGGCAATTTGAAAGCATCTAAATTCAAACTTCCATCACATAACTTCTCTGAATTTCAGTGTCTACCTATGTTTAAAAAAAAACAAGATGGATTGGATAGCTTCTGACTCAAAAACTATGATCTAGTGATCTTCTGGTCCCAACTGAGTTAGAGCTCTAATAACACAATGCCTAAATTATCTCTAGGGTTTCTGGGGAGAGGCTTCAGTTTTCATCTCACTGTAAATCACTCATCATCCTCCCATTTCTTCCTCTAAGAAGATCTGAACTTAAAGGTGAAATCAGGTCTCCATTATTTATGCTAATGGACATGGGTAATTGAGAAGTCTTTGTGAGCATGCACTATAACAAACACTTGGACATTCAATTATAGACTGGAAGCCGGAAAGGACCTCAAAGGCCATTGATCCAAATTACTCATTTCTACAGATAATGAAATTGAGGTCCAGCATGACAAAGTGACTTGCCCAAAGTTAATTCTGGTCTCCTTCTGTTCCTTGCAGGGGGCAAACCACCCCAGCTCCCAACTTGGCATTTTCACTGACTGACCCTCAGGTCTGGAACGCTTTCCCTCCTCATCTCTACCTCTTTGCTTCCCTGAATATTCTCAGCTAAAATGTCACTGCTACAATAAGTCTTTCCCAATCTCCCTTAATGTGAATTCCGTACCTCTGCTGATTATCTCTAATTAATTCTGTCTATGACTTGTTCATACATAGTGACTTATATATCATCTCTCCCATTAGACTATAGGCTCCTTGAGGACAGGGATTACTTTTTGCCTTTTTTTATATTCTCAGGACTTAACACAGTTCCTAGTACATAGGTGCTTAATAAATGCTTAAGTAAGCATGAATTGGATAGAGCACTGGACTGAAAGTCAGGAAGACCACAGTCCAAATCCCTCCTTAGTCACTTGCTAGTTATGCAGCTAGTTCTCTGTGCCTCAGTTTCCTCACTTTTAAAAAGAAGTATTTGAACTCAACATCCCTTTCAGCTATAAATCTATGCTCTTATAAATCAAGATACCCTTAGCCAAAGGAAGAATATTAAAAGACTATATACTCATAATTTTTCCATGACAGACTATAAGCTCCCTTAGGGAGGAACTGTTTCATTTTTGCTTTTGTAAACTGTGCTGGCCCATATCAGGAGTTTAGTAAATGCTTATTGATTAATTGATTCATTTCTTCTTATCATTGGCTTATCATTGGGTAGAAGCCAACTATTGGAATCTCTAGTTCAAGGATATAGGCATATTAATCATTTCATTTGCATAATCACACACTGCTTTCGAGAAAGGTTGAACCACTTCTCAGCTCCACCAATAATGTATTGATGTGTCTGATCTTTCTACAACTCCTCTAACATTTATAATTGACATTTTCCCTCATTTTTTTGCCAATTTTCTAGGTAGAAAACAAAACTTCAGGGTTGTTCTGACTTATTTTTCTTATTATTTTTTATTTTTGTTGAGGCAATTGGGGTTAATTGACTTGCCCAGGGTCCCACAGCTAGGAAGTGTTAAGTGTCTGAGACCAAATTTGAACTCAGGTCCTCCTGACTTCAGGGCTGGTGCTTCATCCACTGCACCACCTCGCTGCTCCCTCATTCCTCTTATTATCAGTGATTTGGAGCTTTCCTTCAAGTGGTTGTGAATACATTGAAGTTTTTCTTTTGAGATCTATTTGTTCATATGCTTTTACCACTTGTCTTTTAAGGAATGGCTATTACTAATAAAGAAACAGACAAATAGAAAAATAGATAGACAGATGGTGGATATAGATAGAGATAGAGATGTGTGTGTTTACATCCATATACATACATACACATCTCAGATACCAACCCTTACTGGGGAAATTTGATACAAAAACTTTTTTTCCTCATTCAATAAGCAGTTCTTCTTATCCTTCTTATCTTTCATGAATTAATGTTGTCCATGCAGAAGCTTTTCTGTTTCATTTAATTAAACTTAGCTATTTTATCTTTTTAAATTACCTCTATCCCTTGTTTGGTTAAGAATACATGTATATAATCTGTTCCCCTTCAAATTTTTTATAGATGATTTTTCTAAAGGACAGGGCTGACTCTTTCATCCTGCTGCTCAACAGTCTTCAATAGTTCTCTATTACCTCTAAGATCAAATATACAAGCCTCTGTTCAACATTTAAAAGTATTTAGAATTTTGCCTCTTCCTTTCTTTCCATGATTGTGGCTTACTTTAGTTTCCCATCCCCACAGATTCTATGATCCAACCACACTGGTACTCACTGTTCCTTGAACATGACATTCTAGCTCCCATTTTCATAACTTTGTTCTTCTTGTTTCGCCATTCCTGAAATTCTCTTCCCCTCCTTTCTGCCTCTTCATATCCCTGGCTTATTTCAAGATTCAGCTCAAAGGCCGCCCTCTAGAGAAGGTCTTTCCCAGTCCTCTCCTCCTTTCCTCCCCACAAGGCTGGGGCCTGTTTCTCTCAGATCACTTCCCACCCCCTTTTTATATGCCTTTATGTACCCAGTTATTTCATGGGATTTTACTCATTAGAATACAAGCTCCTTGAAGGCAGGAACTGTTTTTGCCTTTCTTTGTATCCTCAGTGCTACAGCACAATGTCAGATACATAGAAAGTGCTTAATAAAAGCTTGTTGAATGAGATGATTCAGACCAGTTCCAATGGTCTTGTGATGAAGAGAGCCATCTACATCCAGAGAGAGGACTGTGGGGACGGAGGGTGGTTCACAACATAGAATGTTCACTCATTTTGTGATTGTTTGCTTGCATTTTATTTTCTTTCTCATTTTTTTTCAGTTTGATTTGATTTTTCTTGTGCATCAACATAATTGTATTAGTATGTGTGTATATATTGGATTTAACAAATATTTCTTCCATATTTAATATATATTGGACTTCTTGCCATCTGGGGGAAGGGAGGAGGAAAGGGGGGATTGGAACACAAGATTCTGTAAGAGTTAATGTTGAAGAATTATCCATGCATACGTTTTGAAAACTAAAAAGCTTAAAGAAAGGAAAGAAAAGCTTGTTGACAGACTGAATGACTTATAATATCCTTTCTACCATTAATCTATGATCTTGTGCTTTTCCTATGACAGAGGAGTTTGCCAAGTTTTAAAAGAGCAGAACTAGAAGTGAATGCAAAGGACCTTATTTAGGTTTGATGGAAGAAAGCTCTCTTTCTTTAGAGGAGCTGTCCATTAGTAGAAGGTGCTGCTCCTAGGAGATGGTGAGCCCCTGGAGGGCTTCCAGGAGAGGATGGTTGGCCCCTCCTCCAAATTGTTATTATTCACATGTGACTTGGACTTAGTGGCTTCTGAGGTCCCATATCTCTATCTTTGTGAGTACATGCGTATGTGCATGTGTGTGTGTGAAGTACACAAAGCCAAAGTGAACCCCGCTTTGCAGTCCAGGTGGGCTGCTCACCAGGCAGCTACCTAAGGCAATCAAGACTGGGCAGAGCCCAGCAGAAGGTCTGGCTCTAGTTCCAGGCTCAACTGGCCCCCTGCTTTGAGAAAACCTGCTATGAAATTCATCTCAGTGGAAGTTCTGTACAACACTTCCATCTTTTCCAACCTTTCCCTCCTCTTTTCTTCTCTCTTGGAACCTTCCAGCCTCAGATGAAAGCTTGAATTTGATCAAATTTGAGTTTTGGGGGAGGAGAAGGAAGGAGTAGAGCCACAATTAGCAATTTTTAAATCTAGGACAAGCAGCAATAGATGAGTCCCAGGAAGGAGAACTTGGAACACCATAAGGGAATTGCTGAGGAGGATACTGCCAGAGAGGAAGGAGGTCTAAGCCTTCCTGAATCTGAATTGTTCTGAGACACTCTTTGGACAAAAATTTTGCATAGGGAGTTCCTTTGCATAGGAAGTTCTTTGCCTCCTAGTCTCCTTGCCCACAGCTTTTATCTGATTTTATCCTCTGAATTACTAGCCATCTTAGTAATAGCTTTTGCCATGGGGCATTTGATTATATTATTAGTGAAAGGACCTTGGGCTCTGGGCAACCTATTGCATCAGAGGCAGAATAGTAAAATTGACATTGAGAGTAGTCAGCCATCTATTCCCAATGATCTCTGTGACCTTGAACAAGTCAACTATCCTCTCAAAGTTTGTTTTCCCCATTTTAGACTCCAGATAATCTCATCTTTACTTATGTTACAGGATAGTTTGGATAATTAAATGAAATAATATTTGTAGACTTCCTATGAACTCTATAATGTACTTACAAAAATAATAAATAAATAGTAAATAGAAGCAACAAAAATGTCCCATAATAAGGAAATGTTTAAATAAATTATGATACATTAATTGAATTGAATGCTATGAATCAATTTATATCAACCAGTAAGTGATATAGGAAGGAAATGGAAGAAACTATACATGAAATAATGCAAAGCAATAAAAACAGATTTGGGGATGGAGAAACTACAATGATGTGAAAAAACTCAAAATTAATCAATGGATAAAGAATCCCAATGAAAGCAAAGGAAATACTTGAAATAATAGATACTTTTTGCATGAAAACTATATTAAAATTATGTCTTAGTAAATACAGAGAGACAGAGAGAGACACACACACAAACACAGAAAGATAGAGAGAAAAAGAGAGACACAGAGACAGAGAGGGAAAGAGACACAGAGAAAAAGAGAGAGAGGGAGGGAGGAAGGGAGGGAGGAGAGAGAGAGAGAGAGAGAGAGAGAGAGAGAGAGAGAGAGAGAGAGAGAGAGAGAGAGAGAGAGAGAGAGAGATGAAGGTAGGGAGAGACAGAAACAGAGAAAGGGGGAAAGAGGGGGAAAGAAAGACAGAGTCAGAGACTTATATAGAGACAGAGACACACACAAAGGAGGAGAGAAAAAGACAGAGACAGAGACAGAGAGAGACAGAGACAGAGAGAGACAGAGAGAAATAGAGATAGAGAGAGGTCCTTTTTCATTATTCCTCTGCCAGCAGTGTGGGGACCCTGAACCCTGGGAACATCCAGAGAGAACAAAGGAAGGGAGACTAAAATCAAGGGACTAGTTGCTGGATTTGGAGTTTTGTTTTTAATTCAGAGACTAATTGGTGCAGATGCTGCTCAGGACACTCCTATCTTTGGGTAGGACTTTCAGTGCCCATTTTGGAACTTTGGAGTGAATAGAGATGGAAGTAAGTGGCTGATAAAATCCCTTTTAATGTCAGATGCTATGATTTTGTGAATAGAAACATGAAAAATGGCACAGTTTCTGTTCTCCATGAGCTCACAAGTCCCTCGAATCTTACTTCTTTCATCACTTCTATGACTTTCCTCCCGCTATTCCTTGTGTCCAAAATGACCCTGTATCAATTAGTCAATCAATAATCAACAAGTATTTATTAAGTGCCAAATACCATCTTTAGAGCAGCTAGGTGGCACAGTGGACCCGAGTTCAAATCTGGTTTCAGACACATGCTAACTGTGTGATCCCATGCAAGTAGTTTAACTCTGTGCCTCAGTTTTCTCATCTGTAAAATGAGCTAGAAGAAGGAAACAGCAAACAGTCCAGTTCTTTGCCAAGAAAACTGCAAATGGGGTCATACAGAGTAGGATGCAATTGCAACAACACAGCGACAGGAACCATCTTAGGCACTGGAGATGTGAAGACAGAAGTCAAATAATCTGAGCCAAATGATTAAGTTTAAATGACTTCACTAAGGCTTGACCCCTGAGTAAATGGAGGGATGGTGACATCTTCAACAGAAATAGGAAAGCTTGAAAAGGGAATGAGTTTGAGGAGAAAATGGGTTCAGTTTCAAATGTTGATTTCTACATGTCTCTGGGACATTGAAATGCCTAATAGTCAGTTAGCATTCTGGGACTGGAGCTCAAAAGAGAAACTAAAATTATATACAGAGATCTGATCATTTTCTAAGCCCTATGTGCCAGGTATTATGCTAGGCAGTGGAGCTACAAAGACAACAATAAAAATCAATCTATGTCCACCCTTGGTTCCAATTTTCTTGGATAGCCTGGTGACCAGTGAAGTTGCAACTTTCCTTTTTTTCCCATTTGCATCACTGTATTTCTTGTCAAAACACCAAGTGATATTGGTTCTACTTAATTCTATTTTAGAAAGCCAGCTTTCTTCAACTAATACGTTCCTAAAAGTGCTTATCAATGGTTTGCATTTTGTAGAGCATAGTAATTTTCAGATTTACGCAGAGCCCAACCCTCTCTTATGATAAAGAAGAATCACTTAGCAAAAGTGACTAATTTAGTGGCTGAGCCTCTAACCTCATACCCCGCTCCCCATCTCTCCACCATCTCTTCATCAAAAAAAAGGGGGAAAATATGATTCAACTTCTGTTTTTCAGGATCAAAATTGGCCACTAGAGCTTTCTTTTAAAATCTGGTGATGAAGGCTGCTGGCCAAGCCAAGCAGAAGGCAGCAGACAGAGCGATAATAGCCACATTCATCGTTAGACATGCGGAAGCTCCTTTTGGGTCAGATGCCAAGTAGCTCCTTGAACAGGATGGAAGTAAATTGGAAAGCCTATCGTGGAGTCTACTCCCATTTACCTGGCTATCTGTAGAGTTCTGGCTCCTGCAGAGAACATCTGGGAGACAGAGGCTTGGGCTAAGCCATGAAGGCATAGCTTGTTATAGAACAATCTCCCAGAAACAGCCATTTCCCTAAATATCCATTGGTCTGAGCCAAATGACATCACCCACCCATGGATTTCAGGTGTGTGTGAGCCCCAGTACCAATTGCTCTCTCCAGCCCTCCGCCAGCCCTGCTCCTGAGGTCTCGTGATTCATTCCCATTAGGTGGGTGCCCATGGTGCAACTGCTCATTTAAAAAAAAATCCAATACCTAAGTGATTTGGCAGAAAAAACTTCCCTTTGTTTATTTTCCTGTGACTCGGCTTCATCAATCTTCCCCTTACTAATCTGTTTGTGCTCTCCTAGCTTTGCTTCCGGATACAGCAGTATTTGATTTCTTAATAGCATCTGTCATATTCCAGGTGTCCCGGAACATCAGTGGTAATGAGTTGGGAGCAGTACAGTCTGAGGCCCTAAAAAAACCAATGCCAGGCTTCAGGCAATCACTAGGTCATTCTCAGAGTTTGCTGAAGGGTAGGGAGGGCCAAGGGCAGCCCTGAGTGGTGGTCTAGGTGGGATTTGGTCATTCAGGCAATTTGAGGACCACAAAAAGGATTTGTTGACAAAAAGGGAGGGGGAAGGGAAGCCTTCACTGACCTGACTGGCTACAATGAGGATGGGAGAGAGTAGGGATTATGGAGAACAGTGGACTGAGACTCAAATGATCTGGGTTTCTAAGTCAAGCTCAACTAATTTATAGTCATGTTACCTTAAGAGAATAACAATATCCTTGTCTGCAAAACGAGAAAATTAATGCAAAAGACAGCATGATAAAATGGAAGGAGAGTTTTGGTGTTGGAGGACTTGGATTCAATTCACAATTTTGCCCCTTACTACTTATGTGTCCTTGAGAATCACTTAAATTCTCTGGTTTCCTTATCTCTATATAATAGTAAAGGTTAAAATAATCTCAATTAACATAATCACAGAAGTCCCAGTTAGATTGAGTCAGTCAATCAGACTTGCAAACTGGGCATGAAACAAATCTTTAATCAATTTAGGAATAGAGAAGAAGAAGAAGAAGAAGAAGAAGAAGAAGAAGAAGAAGAAGAAGAAGAAGAAGAAGAAGAAGAAGAAGAAGAAGAAGAAGAAGAAGAAGAAGAAGAAGAAGAAGAAGAAGAAGAAGAAGAAGAAGAAGAAGAAGAAGAAGAAGAAGAAGGAGGAGGAGGAGGAGGAGGAGGAGGAGGAGGAGGAGGAGGAGGAGGAAGAGGAGGAGGAGGAGGAGGAGGAGGAGGAGGAGGAGGAGGAGGAGGAGGAGGAGGAGGAGAAGGAGAAGGAGAAGGAGAAGGAGAAGAAGAAGAAGAAGAAGAAGAAGAAGAAGAAGAAGAAGAAGAAGAAGAAGAAGAAGAAGAAGAAGAAGAAGAAGAAGAAGAAGAAGAAGAAGAAGAAGAAGAAGAAGAAGAAGAAGAAGAAGAAGAAGAAGAAGAAGAAGAAGAGGAGGAGGAGCTATCAGGCTATGCTAAACACTTTACAATTATTATCTCATTTAATCCTCACAATAATTCTGGGAGGTAAGTGCTATTATTATCCCCATTTTATAGTTGAAAAAAGCGAGGCAGAGAGAGATTAAGGTTCACACTGCTAGGATGTGTCTAAAGCAGGATCTGAATTCAAGTCTTCCTGGTGTTCTACCTACCATACCACCTAGCTGCCTCTAAAGATAATTTAGAAATCCACAAGGACTTCACCCTTGGACTCTAAGAGAGACTTTCAGTAAGTCCATGAGGACTCCATAAAAGGAGAAAAAAAAAAGACTCCTATTCAATGAAACCAGTTTTTTCCCTTCAGCACACTCAGTTTCCTAAATGTGTGTTCCACTACTTTACTGTATAAGCTTAAACCTAGTTTCCTCAAGCCCCTTTGTTTGTAAGAGAAGAGTTTGGAGGAGACCACAATGGTGGAGTTCAGGTAGCTATCCAGTTGAAGTCTCTTAACATTCCCCTCTAAATCACTTTAAAATTACACCTCAAATTAAATTTTGGAGTAACAGAGTCAGCAAGAGGTTAGGGTAAGAAATTTTTCCAGCATGAGACAAGTGAGGAGGTCAGAAGGAGAAGTCTATATTGGACCAGGATGGGAGCCAGTACCTAGCATATGTAGCAGCAGCACCAGTAATGGGCCTTGGAAGCAACTAAGACAACTGCAGTAGAAGCTTCAGCTCTCAACCCAGAGAGAGGAAGGAAGTTGGACAATTTGTCAAAAAGAAATTCCAGGTTGCTAGCTTTACTAGCACTGGATGCGGCTGGCTGTGATGGACAACTCTACTGCTCATAAGCAATTCTTTTTTTAAATTGTTTTTTTTCTGGTTATATATGTACATTATTTTTTTAAATACACATTTCTTTATGAATCATGTTGGGAGAGAAAAATCAGAACAAAAGGGGAAAACCATGAAAAAAAATCAAAATAATAAGAAAAAAGTGAACATAGCATATGTTGATTTACATTCAGTCTCTCTCGGGATACAGATGGTGTTTTCTCCCCCAAGTTTATTGGGATTGCCTTGGATCATTGAACTGCTGAACAGAACCAAGTCTTTTATAGTCAATCATCACATAATTTTGCTGTCACTGTACAATGGTACAATGTATTACTGGTTCTGCTTGTTTCACTCAGCATCAATTCATGTAAATCTTTCCAGGCCTTTCTAAAATCAGCTTGTTCTTCATTTTTATAGAACAATAATATTTCATATACTTTCATGTACCATAACTTATTCAGCTATTTCCCAATTGATGGGTATTTACTCATTTTCCAATTCTTTGCCACCACAAAAATTGCTGCTAAACATTTTTGCACATGGGAGTTCTTTTCCTTCCTTTATGATTTCCTTGGGATATAGACCCCAGTAGTAGCACTACTGGAGCAAAAGCATTCATCATAAACAGTTCTGAGTTATAATTCTAGGGAAGGGTAAAGTACTTGTGGTTGGTTATAAGGGAGAAGTGCTGGATGAAGTTCCAGGGTAGATAGGAGCACTAGCATTTGTAGCTGCAGGAGAATGTGGAACCTGGTCAAAATCCCAGGGCAGAAAGGGCTCTTTTTCTCAGTTTATTTTCCCCTGACAAGGGAGTAGGGGACCTTACTGAGTAAAACCTTACTGGGTAAAACTGGGTGAAAACCAAAGCAGAAACCAACATTTGCTCTCTTGTTCATCTGCCTTGGAACCACCAAAAATTGCAGAATCTACAAAAACAACAGTACAAAAAAGCCTAAATCTTGGGACAGTGCCATCTGCACCCAGATAAAGGCCTGTGGGAACTGAGTGTGGACCACAACATAGCATTTTCACTATTTTTATTGTTGTTTGCTTGCATTTTTTTTTCTTTCTCATTTTTTTCCTCTTTGATCTGATTATTCTTGTGCAGCAAGATAATTGTATAAATATGTATGCATATATTGGACTTAACATATATTTTTACTATGTTTAACATATATGAGATTACTGCCTATCTAGAGGGGAAAAATTGGAACAATAATTCTGGGAGGTAGGTGCTATTATTATCCCCATTTTATAGTTGAAAAAAGC
The DNA here is from genome assembly GCF_048593235.1 of Sminthopsis crassicaudata. Lineage (NCBI taxonomy): Eukaryota > Metazoa > Chordata > Mammalia > Dasyuromorphia > Dasyuridae > Sminthopsis > Sminthopsis crassicaudata. Next base: position 605,308,328 of record NC_133619.1, on the reverse strand, counting down.
AAGGCAGAGAGAGAGATTAAGGTTCACACTGCTAGGATGTGTCTAAGGCAGGATCTGAATTCAAGTCTTCCTGCTTCCAGGGCTGGTGTTCTACCTACCATATCATCTAGCTGCCTCTAAAGATAATTTAGAAATCCACAAGGGCTTCACCCTTGGACTCTAAGAGAGACTTTCAGTAAGTCCATGAGGACTCCATAAAAGGAGAAAAAAAAAGACTCCTATTCAATGAAACCAGGGTTTTTGCAAGGGTTAATTTGAAGGATAATTTGAAAAATTATCCATGCATATCTTTTGAAAATTAAAAAAAAAACTTTAATGAAAAAAGAACAATGATATTCCGTTACATTCATACAAACATTTTTGGATATGAGGGTGATTTTCCCTCTCTTGTGATCTCTTTGGGATACAGACCCATTAGAGACACTGCTGGATCAAAGGGTTTGCACAGACTTATAACCCTACGGGCATAGTTCCAATTGCTCTCCGGAATGGTTGGATCATTTCACAATTCCCCCAACAATGCATTTGTACCCCAGTTTTCCCACATCCCCTCTAACATTTGTCATTATAAAATAGGTGATCTTTGCTTTTATAAGCTAACACTTACATAACTCTTCATGGTTTGCAAAGTCCCTTGCTCATTTTAAGCCATTTCATCCTCATTTAACTCCTTATATCCCTAGAGTTATGGATAGCACCAGTAACCTACTAGGCTTTTAATAAAATGCTTACTGAATGTGAATGTGTCCCCAGTGCCTATCCTAGGGCCTGACACATTCTGGAAATTTACTAAATTCTTGTTAAATTGAGCTGGGTTCAATTTCTGTATTAATGGAATTGGGTAGAAGTGGAGCTAATCTTAAAGTCCTTTTGATTTTGCTTGGAGTGCAGTATGGGACTTACTGCCCTCATTGAAAATTCCTTTCTTTATCATTCTCAGCTCAGGCTTAAGAGTGTGTGCTGGAACTAGCCTGAGAGCTGGAGAAAGCCAGCTGGTGAAATCTTTAAATGCTACAAGTCAGGGGTTGATTTATTGTTTTATTTATTGTCCAGATTTAGCAAAGTGACAAAGAAAATGTTAATACAGGATAAAGTTTAAAGTATGCTCTGCTTACAGTTTGTGTGTGTGTGTGTGTGTGTGTGTGTGTGTGTATATATATATGTTCAATAATTTCCAAGGTGAATATCCCACATGAGCCACATGCAGACTTGAAAGTTGACCCATCCCTGCCTTCCTCAAATTCTTCCTCTTCCTCACTTTGGCCAAAGTGATGTTAGTGATGTCCAACTAAACCCAGAGGGACCTCTCAGCGTGGATCCTCCCCAGGCACACCATGGGATCATCAGCCTGAAGGCAGAACCCAGGAAAAATGCCAACTCCAAAGTTCCATCCAACTTTGAACTGATGGTACTATCTATCATTGGACTAGAAGGCAGAACAACAAGCAGGGAATATAAGCTGCGGAACTTTACAGCTAGAGCTGGCCAAGAGGGAAGCGGGCTATCCAAGGTTAACCTTGGAAGTACTAGGCTGCCATCAATTTGATGACCTTTGAGGGTATTAGTGTTTAAGCATATATGGAATTGGATAATCCAAATCTCTATTCATTCAACACACTGCTAGGTGACTCCATCATGCATCAAGTGCTGGGCCTGGAGTCAGGAAGACTCAACTTCCTAAGTTCAAATCCAGCCTTAGACACTTACTGGCTGTGTGTGGGCAGGCCATTCCACCCTGCTACCTCAGTTTCCTTATCTGTACAATGAGCTGGAGAAGGAAATGGCAAACCGTTCCAATGTCCCTGCCAAGAAAACCTCAAATAGGGCCACAAATAGTTGAATACAAAATTCATTCAATTAATCATTCAAGTTATTTCTGTAATTTAGAACTCCTAATAAATACAGTGTCACTGAATACATGATCAAGAGCAGATTTCTTATTCTCTAGAAATTCTCAACACTAAATTAGTGACAAATAGTAGCAAGCCTGAAAGCACAGATTTTCACAGTATTAAAGTCAGGAAATTGAGAGCTCTGATCCACAAAAGGCCCTTCACTTTGGTGCTTTGTGTCTCAGTGTTTTAACGTAAAAACCTGATTGCACCATATATAGAGGTGGAAAGAAAGCAGTGCGGTGTAGTGGGTAATATTGGATTTGGAGTCCAAAAATCTCAAATTCTAGTTCTTTCATTCACTGCTTGTAGGACCTTAATAAAGGGATTCTTAACTTTTTGTGGGTCATGGACTCCCTTATCAATTCAATGAAGCCTACAGAATGCTTCTTGGATATATTCAATTAAAGGAAATTATAAATTTCAGACAGAGTTCTGTTTTGAACATATTGAGGAAGAAAGGAAATAAATATTTATTTATTAAGCACCTACTTTTCAAAGAACTAATTATCTCATTTGATCTTCACAACAACCCTAGAAGTTAAGTGCTATTATCCCCATTTTATATTTGAAACCAAAGAGAACAGAGTGTAAGAGTCACAAAGTTAGTGTCTGAGTGCATTCTTGAACTGAGATCTTTTTTTACTTCAGACCCAGAACTCTATCTACTGAAGCACAAGTTTAAGGCATCTTTGGAACATACAGTTTGAAATGTCAAATAGTCCACTGGAGATGCAAGATGGAAGCAGAGCCTAGGGATACATATATAGATCTATGAGTCATCTGCATTGGGATGCTAATTAAACTCTTGGGAACTAATGAGGCCATCGGGAGAGATAGTATAGAGACATAAGAGATGAGGGCCTAGAACAGAGCTTTGGGGGGAAGCCAGACTTAGGAAATGTGATATGAATAATAAGTCAACAAAAAAAGAAAAAGAAAAAAAAATAAAAACCAGAGGAGAGGGGGACAGGCAGGAATAAAGAGAACCAAGAGAGATTTGTGTCATAAGCATACAGAGAAATGAGAATACCAAGGAAGAGAGGTCAAGAAGGATGAAGATGGGGAATGGGGTTGAGGAAGACCATCCAATCTAATCAATGGGACTTCCTGCTAAGATGGTTGTCTGAATGCAGGGCAGGTTGTCTAGTTCCCATATAATCACCTCAGCAAAACTCTTAAATTTGTACCAGACCAAATAATGACCAAGCAAGTCAATGAGAAATTAAGAGTAAGTGACTTCTATCTCAAAACGACACAAAAAAAATCAGCTAGCACCAGAACAAGGCAGACAAGAACACAAATAAATTGTAGTTCTCTGTCTCCAGAGATAGAAAAATTGGATAGTTCCCAGAAAAATCCCTAAAGTGATTAGAAAATCTCAAGGCAAATATGGATCCTGTGAGGCTCAGAGGGAGGCAACAGGTAATTTCTGGCATGGCATCATAGAACTCAAACTGGGACAGCTCAGACTCAAGGACTATGAGGTCCTTAGCATTCTGTCTTGAGTTACCAAAGAGGGTCCTAAAGACTCAGCAATCTAAATTGAATATGTAAAAAATAAAATAAAACTCTTTTTAAAATTAATTTTATAATTATAACTTTTTTTGACAGTACATATGCATGGGTAATTTTTTACAACATTATCCCTTGTACTCCCTTCTGTTCCTAATTTTCCCCTCCTTCCCTCCATCCCCTCCCCTAGATAGCAGGCAGTCCCATACATGTTAAATATGCTATAGTATATCCTAGATACAATATATGTGTGCAGAAGAGAATTTCTTGTTGCACAGGAAGAATTGGATTTTGAAGGTAAAGATAACCAGGGACGAAAAACAAAAATGCAAACAGTTTATACTCATTTCCCAGTGTTCCTTCTCTGGCTGTAGCTGATTCTGTCCATCATTGATCAGTTGGAACTGAATTAGATCTTTTCTTTGTTGAAGATATCCACTTCCATCAGAATTGATCCTCATACAGTATCGTTGTTGAAGTGTATAATGATCTCCTGGTCCTGCTCATCTCACTCAGCATCAGTTGATGTAAGTCTCTCCAGGCCTCTCTGTATTCATCCTGCTGGTCATTTCTTACAGAACAATAATATTCCATAACATTCATATACTATAATTTATCCAACCATTCTCCAATTGATGGGCATCCTTTCATAACATAAAACTCTTAAAGAAAAAAAAATAGAATAAGTAGCCTAGATGAGAGAGTGATAAGCCTTACCTAAGAAAAAGAATCTTTGAAAATAAAAAGACTAAATAAAATCAGTGATTCCATGAGAAATCAAAAAATATGAGAGAAAAATCAAAAGATTTTTTTAAAAGAAGAAAATATAAGCTTTCAAAAGCAATTAACTTCGAAAAATGGTCAAAATTTAAAAAAAATCATTGCACTTCCTGAAAAATCACAAGTTTTAAAAAGGACTAGATTCTATGTTTCAAGAAATAATAAATTAAAACCATCCAGAAGTATTAGTACCTTGATCACTTACTAAAAGGAACCCCAAAAGGAAATATTTCAGGAATATTGCAGCCAAAATCTAGAACTCCAATGTTAAAGGAAAATAAAACGCTGTGAATAGCCAGGCAAAGGGAATTCAGAGCACCAAGGTACCATAGATAGACTCACACAAGATCTAGAAGTTACTACTATAATCTAGTGGAGATCATGGAATACAATATCCTAAAAAGCAAATGGCATAGTTGTAAAACCAAGAATGAGTTATCCTGCAAAGCTGGATATATATTATAATATTTTATACTATTACAGAGGGAAAAAATGAATTTTGAATAGGTTCCCAAACATTTTTGTTCTGAAAACCCCTTTCAACAACAATAACAAAAACATGTTGTGAATCTCTAGGACAATCTAATATACTACATGTAATATTTTACAATCATTTACTGCTTAAGGTGCCATTAAAGAACTTTTAGCACAAACCTCTTGAATCATCACCAGTAAAGAATTTACAAAACCACTAAATGGGGTAATCACTAGAGTAAAGTACTTTCGAGCATTCCTTATGAAAAGAAAGGATTGTATGATGATGTAGTGCTAACATTTTAACAGAAGGAGAAGAAACAAGTGTCCTCTCAGACAGAGTCTTCAGACTGTATTGAGGGAACTCGATTTTTTTAAATAAAGGTTTTAGGGATGATTTGGTTCTGTTCTGAGGGTTTGAGTAGGGGGAAAAGAAGGAAGGGTAAAAAAAAAAAAAGGAATATACTCCTGTAGATAAAAAGAAGAACAACACAGAACTTACTATTTTTCATATTTGGGGTACAAACATGAAAGAAAGGCTGGGTATAGTGAGCAGCAGATAAACCTGACTCAACTGAATTATACGAAAAAGGGTTGAATGCACATACACACACAAACACACATATACTTTGGTATATAAATACATCAAACTCAATGGTGAAACATATAGAAAGCAGAGGGGATCTAGAGGAAAGATAACATCAGGAAAGAATAGTCACAAACAGAACAAATTTTCTGATCCTAAAGGAAAAATAACTGAAGCCATGGGAGTGGAGGTGAGAAAAAAAGGAATTAGAATTTAAGGAGATGCCTTAGATTACTTCTTAGACAATTTGGGAATGATTGAATAAAGAAAAGTAAGTCTGCTGTAAACAAAGACTAAAGAGATAATTTCAGAGAATCCTGACACAAAATGAAGTGAATAGAACTAGGAGAACAATTTATATAAGAACAACAACATTGTAAAGAAAAACCACTTTGAAAGACTTAAAAAGCACCAAGAAAAACTGATCAAAGCAATGACTAACTGTTTCTCTGAAGGACCTGTGATAAAGCATGTTATCCACCTCCTAACAGAGAGGTGATGAGCATAAGGTGCAAAGATGTGTATTTTTGGAAATGCTAAATTGTGGATTTATTTTGCTCATTTGTTACAAAGGTAATTTCCCTCTCCCCAACTCCTACCTTCTTTCCCTTAGTTAATTAGGGGAGAAGGGAAGAAGTCAGCACTATTAGCAATAATGATGTCCAAAAAAGAGGGTCATGGTAACATTTTTTAAAATTCACAGAAGGAAAGAGAAGGAAGGTCAGAAAGAAGCAGGAGAGTTTTGAAACAAACATGTAGAATTTATAATCTACTTTTTTTTTTTAAACTCTGGGGTGTGAAATAGAGATCCACAGAGTTTCATAAAGAATTTGTGTGTGTTCTGCTATGTGTGTGGAAATACTTTTGTATAAATAAAAATTTTAAAGAAGAGATTATTGGTAATTTTAGAAAGATTTAGAACTAAGATAAGAAGCCTGATTGTAAAGGGTTAGTGGAATGACTGGGAGGAAGAATAGATAGCTTTTTCAAAGAATTTTGTTGGCAAAAAGGAAAGCTATAGGAATACAGTCTGGGGGCATGGCAAGGTCTAGTGAAATTTTTTGTTGCAAAAAGAGAGATATGAGTACGTTTGAAAGCAAGAAAGAATAAGTAGATATTGTTATTGTTCTATCATGTGTGACTCTTTGTAACCTCATTTGGGATTTTCTTAGACCACTGGAGTGGTTTGCCACTTCCTTCTTCAACTCATTTTAAAGATGAGAAACTGAGGCAGATAGGGTTAAGTGACTTGTCCAAGGTCACACAGCTAGGTGTCTGAGGCCATATTTGAATTCATGAAGATGTCTCTGACTCCAAGCCTGGCATACTATGTACTATAGCACCCTTTAGATGCACAATAAGTAGATAAAGAGAGGTTGAAGTTTAAAGGGAAGAAAAAAAGAGGGAGAAATAGAGTAAAAGAGACAGAAAGACAGAGACAAAATGATCTAGTGGGCAATTTATTGGAGAAAATGGAAGCTGAGGAAGTGGCTTAAGGAAAAACAAAGAAAGTTTGGATTGTTTTTCTGGGAAGTGGGATAGGAAATCAGTAGGAAGGAATAAACCACTTGCCTGATAGTAGAGAAGACCCAGTTAAGATCAGATTAACATCAGTTTGTAAAGACAGATGACTTCCTTCTCCTCCTTCAAGATAACTAACAATATTAGGTGGAGTATACCAAGCAGTAATAATCAAGCACTTGGCCCCAACAGTCCTAGCCTTGTCTTTCACTCTAATCAAGAAGTCTACAATGCAGCAAACTGGATTAAGCTTCAACACAATATCTTCATGTTTAGAACACTTTCCTTATTCAGACAAGACAGGAAGTAGTCTCTCATTTTTTTTTGTTGTTGGTTTGTTTTATTTTTGATTTATTGGGGGGGGGTAGGGTTGTTATTGTTTTTTGTTTTGTTTTTTGTTTTGCTGAGGCTGGGGTTAAGTGACTTGCCCAGGGTCACACAGCTAGGAAGTGTTAAGTGTCTGAGGGCAGATTTGAACTCAGGTCCTCCTGACTTTAGAACTTCTCATTGGTCTTACACCCAAAAAAAAAATCCAGACCACTGACCCCAATCACCCAATTGCAGATGAACAGAGGCTCAAAGAGATTTTAGTGAAGTTGTGTTGCTAACTAGCAAAAATAGTAGAATTCAAACCCAGATCTTTGACTCCAAACCCACTGCTCTTCTCACCCAGATAGCCTGTGTCTTTATCCTGGTTCTTAACAGCATTTATAGGAGCAATAGTGACATAAAACTTTAAGATTTGCTATACATTGTCTATGCATTATCTCATTTGGATCTAATAACAACTGCTCTGTGAAATAGATGCTGTTATTCCCATTTTACAGGCAAGAAAACTAAGACTCAAGAGATTTTCCCCTGGTTACATAATCGAGTGTCAGAATCAGGATTCGAATTCATATCTTCCTGATTCTAACTTCAGAATTTTAGCATCCAACTGCATCCACCTCTACCAAGTTGTCTATCATCCCAAGCATTCTGCCACCCTTCCTAATGGACCTTCCGGGTACCTGTGCCATCACTGCCTTTCCCTCCTTCCTCAAACTCTATGAGACATCCAAAGGTCATGGATATTATAGCAAGGAGCTACGTTTTCACTCAGGTACATTGAGTAGATATGTTATTTATCCTTCATTTTCAAAGAGAATCGGTAATATAAGTGATGTCTTGACTCCTTATGAATTGGATTTAAGTGAGGCAGAATTGCACAAAGTTGTCAACCTCTCTCTCTCTTCCAGAGTCATCCTAGTCCAGTAGGAAGACAAAAGTCAAGGCAGATGTTGATGACCCAAGATGCAGTGGATGACCTTAGTGTCTCTAATGTCTAACCAAGGTCTAAGTGCTCCATAGGTCCTGCTTCAGCTACTTTCATGGCCACTGGAACAAATTGTTCTCATCTGTCCATTCTGCCAGAGAAAGTCTCCATATGCTTGAAATAGACTTCGCCCTTACTCATCAACACGTCTGAAGCCTATCAGTTACCCTCAGTCTGGTTCAGACCATTTGTAGAGAGGTTTTACCAGGATATAGTCCCCGCCCATGCTTCAGCTTTTTGCAGCCACAGGTAAGAATTGGATGAGAAGTGAACACCAAAGGTAAATAAGCAGCTCTGAAAGGGCTCAGCAAGCCCTCCCACCAAAGGTGTAAGTCCTCCCTGATCACTCCATACACCCCACAGGGAAGGAGATTGCCTAATTTAACATTGCAAGCATAGATTATGGAAGTTACAGAAAAGGATGTCAGGTGGGAAGCCCAGTTCCCAAAGCATTGGTAGCCTGCCACAAATGAGACTAATAGGTTTCAAAGAGATCCACAGGCTCTAACACTTTTCAGAACAACAATATTCTCCTTCCTCTGTTCTCTCTTAATATTTTGTTTCTACCTTTCACAGCATTTCTTTCTTTCAGACAATTTTCAGATGAAGAAATTGAAACCATCTCTAGTCATATGAAAAGGTGCTCTAAATTATTGATAGTGCTCTAAATATTATTGATCAAAGAAATGCAAATTAAAACAACTCTGAGATACCACTACATACTTCTCAGATTGGCTAAGGTGACAGGAAAAGATAATGATGAATCTTGGAGGGGATGTAGGAAAACTGGGACACTGGTGCATTGTTGGTGGAGTTGTGAACAGATTTTGCCATTCTGGAGAGCAATTTGGAACTATGCCCAATGGATTATCAAACTGTATAAGCCCAGCAATTTCCACTGGGCTTATATCCCAAAGGAATCTTAAAGGAGGAAAGGGACCCATATGTGCAAAAAAAATTTTTGTGGCAGCCCTATTTGTAATGGCAAGAAACTGGAAACTGAGTGAATGCCCATCAATTGGAGGATGGCCGAATAAATTTTGATATATGAATATTATGGAATATTATTGTTCTGTAAGAAATGACCAACAGGATGATTTTAGAGAGGCCTGGAGAGACTTACAGGAACTGATACTGAGTGAAATGAGAACGAGGAGATCATTATACACTTCAACAACAATACTATATGATGATCAATTCTGATGGACGTGGCTCTGTTCAACATTGAGGTGATTCAGGCCAGTTCCAATGGTCTTGTGATGAAGAGAGCCATCTGCATCCAGAGAGAGGACTGCGGGAACTGAGTGTGGTTCACAACATAGCATTCTCACTCTTTTTGTTATTACTTATTTGCATTTTATTTTCTTCATTTTCCTTTCTGGTTTAATTTGATTTTTCTTGTACAGCAAGGTAATTGTATAATATGCATGCATATATTAGATTTAACATATATTTCTACCACGTTTAACATTGGACTACTTGCCACCTAGGGGAGGGAATGAGAGAAGGTGTGGGGGAACCAGAACACAAGGTTTTGCAAGGACTAGTGTTGCAGAATTAACTATGCATATGTGCTAAAAAATAAAAAACTTTAATTTAAAAAATATATTGTAGTGTTATACTTATTTGTGTGGAGGTCTTACCTCACACACTAGATGGGCCATGTCCAGTCTTTCTGATCTATATCTGGACACCCTGACAGATGGCAGACAGGTGACCTTGCCCAGCCCTCCCTCAATGAAATCCAATTCACTTGCATGTCATGGCAACACCCTGATGTCATGGACCTCCCAGAGAAGGAAGGACAAACAGTGAGATTGTAAACGCCTTGAGGACATGGATTTATCTTTTATTCATCAGATCATTCCCCAGATCCCTAGAGATAAAAGCTTCTCTGGCATTTATCCCTACACAGTCTGGCTCCTCCTTTCTCTAGACTGATTCCATGTCCTCTCACTAACTTTATGGTCCTGACAAACCAGCCACTTTGCTGTTCTATGCAGACAACATTGCATCTCCTGCCTCTGTGGGCTGCTGTGTATCCAGAACCCTCTTTCTCCTCATTTCCACTTTTTGGAATCCCTGGCCCCCTTCAATGCTCCCCTTTAAGGCATCCTTCTACCCAAGGCCTTTCCCCAACTCCCATCCCGAAGTGTTAGTTCTTGCCCCCAAGTTACTTTGCATTTATTAATCAACCTAATTGGCATTGAATTATTATGCCCCTACTATATTCCAGGCCCAATGTTAAATACTAAGGATATAAATATGAAAATGGGACTTTCTTTGCCCTCAGACAATTTATACTGTACTAGGGCAGAGATCCTTAGCACTGAGTCTATGAAATTGTTTTAAAACATGTTGATAATTATATTCCAGTATAATTCATTTCCTTTGTAATTTTATGTTAACCATTTAAAAACCTAATTCTTTTTTAAAAGGGTCCTTAGACTTCAAGAGACTGCCCAAGAAGTTTAGGATATTAAAAAAGTTAAAAATCCCAGTGGTAGGAGAATATATTCTATATTTATTTATCTATGTATATTTTTTCCCCTTCTTTTTCCTTTCCCCCCATAAAATGTAAACTTCTTGAGTGCAAGAATTAATTTGCTTTTGCCTGGTCATAGGTAAGCAGGCTTCAACATGCAGTCAATGATGAATTTCCTTCTTTATTTTTTTCTTTGTTTTTTTGGGGGGGTGCGTTTTGGGGGGGGGTTGGCAAGGTAATGGGGTTAAGTGATTTGCCTAGGCTCACACAACAAATAAGTTTTGAACTCAGGTCTTCCTGACTACAGGGCCAGTATTCTATCTCTGTACTACTTAGTTGTTCCTGTCAATGAGGAATTTCAAAGGAAAACAGGATTCAAAAATGTCATAAAGGAAGATATTTTTAAAAATTAATATCCTTAGTTTTTATATTAACCATATTCTCCCTGTATCCCTTTGCCTTCCTGTTCCACAGCCATCTTTTATAACAAAGATTTTTTTAAAAACAGGAATATTTTTAAAATGTGATAAAATTAATCAAAATATTGAAAAATTTGAATCCTACATACAATGTGTTCCAAATTGATAGATGCTCATTTCTGTAGTGGATTGGGAGAGATATTTTCTCATTTCTCTTCTTCGGGAAAAAGATCTTGTTCTTTATATTATTTCATAACATTTAGTTTTGTGGTTATTCTTTCTATTTACAGTGTTATTGTCCTTATATGTCCTGCCTTCTTCCTGCTTCACTTTGCATCAGTTAGTATAGACCTTTACAGGCTTCTTCATATTCATTTCATGTGTCATTTCTTAAAGCACAATAATCTGCCCTTACATTCTTGTATCACAATTTGCTTAGCCATTTCTCAATCAATGGACTTTGTTTCCAGGTGTTTGCTACCACAAAACAAATGTTCCTATCATTATTTTGCTGTACATGAAGCCTTTTTTGAAAACATTTTATCAACAATCTCTGTGATATATGTACCTCTCAGTAAAATCTCTATGTCAATGCATAGAGTCATTTTAGACATTTTATTTGCATATCTTCAAATTGCTTTCCAGAATGGCTGCACCATTTCACAGCTTCACCAACAGTGTTAGTTACTGTGCCCATCTTTAGACAATTAAAGAAAATACATGTTAGAAAGAGAAAAGGGCATGCTCAAATGATAATGAAGAAGAGTTCGATGGCCCTGGTGCTCTATAGATATCCCTGATATTCAGGAAAACATGAGCTCTACAGGTCTCCAGCATGGTGGATAGGCAAATTTGTAGAAAGAGCTAAGCAAGATGAAGGCATTGGTGAATTTCCAGATCTGATAGCATTTAGTCAATATTTCTCCTTATCAATCCCTCTATAGCCTTTAACACCTTGGACTTCCCGAGTTTTGGAGACACTACTATCTTGGTTTTCCTACCAATTTGACCACTCCTAAGTAGACTTATTAGATAATTAGTCAAATCTTGTCCCTTAACTGTGGGATTACCTTCAAACTCCAAGCCCTCTCCTCTTCCTTCTCTATACTATCTCTTACTTTCTCTACACCATCGCTTACTATCTCTGTACTATCTTATTAGCTCCCAGGAGTTTAATTAACATCTGTTTGTAGATAATTCTAGAGTCTATTTATTCAGGTTTTATCTTATCTCTGAGCTCAGGTCCATCACCACAGTCCTCCTCAAACTAGATGTCCCCTAAAATGTCAAATTCAAAATGTCAAAAGCAGAATTCACAATCATTTGCCTGAAATTCACCACTGGGCTCTTCAGGGCACTTGAAGGCAGCCATCCTATCCACCAGCTTTGGCTTCTCCAGTCCACACGGCTCTCAGTATCCTGCTCATCTAGGTAGACATCCTCTGTATGAACTCCAATTTGCCAGTCCTAAAACATAATGCCCAGCAGCGACTGCTAATTATAGCCTGGAGAATGAGGGATGATACCAATTCCCATAGTTGCATAGATGCAACCAAAGGAGTCTCTTCCATTTGTTACCTAGTATGATGTAAAGTGGGTATGAATAATAATTCTGTCTCTCAGTTCCTGCGTGACTTTGGACAGGCCACTTAAACTACTCTGCATCTCTGCAAAATTATAAGGTAAGTCTAGCTGACCTCTAAAACCCCAGCTCTGGTTCTATGCTCCTTTATTCCTCTGTAAAGTGCTCGGTAAACTTTAAAGCACTATATAAATGACAGTTATTATTCCAGTACCAACTTTTCAAGTCAACTTTATGACTCAATAAATACCACCAATTGAATAAACAAAATGAGGATTAAAACCTCAAATTCCCAATTATTTATGTTTTCATAGGAAAAACATACACAAACTGTACCAAATAATAATGACAACTTCCCCTCCCAGCCCATCCTTTTTTCATCTCTGCATTTAAGTTTTGTGGCTTTTTATAGAGTCAGTCAATATATATGTTGTTCTTCTGACCTTCCCTTCCCTCTTCTTTCCTTTGGAGCTACCTTTCCATATTTATTTGTAAGCTTCATATTTTTTCACTTTTATGGTGCAATAATATTACATTATATTCATACGCCACAAGTTATACAAGCATTCCCTAACAGGTTGTTTCCAGTTTTTTTACTATCGCAAATAAAATAGTTATGAAGGTCTGGGTAAAACTAGGTCTTTCTTTTTAGTAATGCCTTTGAGAATCTAGCCATAGTAGCAGGGTCACTGGCTTGGTTGTATAATTCAGATGTGGTTTGGTGGAAAGAACAATGGACTGGGAATCAAGAGACATGGCCCTGACTTTACTAGCAAGGTGATGTTGGGCAAGTCTCTTAACTTGCCTGAGCTTAAATTACTTTATTTGATTATCTCTAAGATCCCTTCCTTTGTAAACCCTCTGATTTACAGTTAGATAGATCAATCAGTCAATTATTAATTCAATAAACATTTATTAAGTGCCTACTATGTGCCAGAACTGTGCTAAGCTCTGGGGATACAAAAAGAGGGAAAAGACAGTCCCTGTCCTCAAAGAACTTACATTCTAGTAGGGAAAGATAACACATTAAATAAAGCTGAATGTTGGGGAACAGAACATGTATAGAGGAAGTCCAGAATGGAGCCTAGAAAATAATGAGACATGGCTTGCCTGGGCACTCTCCTTAAATGGAAGTTCAGAGAAGAGCCTTCCAATAAGAGGGAAAGGACAGAGGAGTGGATAGTATAGTGGACACAGCAAGGATCCTGCCTCAGCATTTACTATTTGTATAATCCTGGGTAAGTCTCATTTTTTATTCAATTATTTTTAACTTTTATTTTTAATTTGAGTTCCAAATTCTTTCCTTCCCTCCAACTCTTTCCCCCACTCATTGATAAGCCAAGCAATATGATACCTGGCTAAATCATTTAATGTCTCCGCTTCAGTTTTCTTATCTTACAAGGGGGATATAGTGGGGATAATAATAATGCCTACCTCAAACACAGGATTGTTGTAAGGATCAAATGAAATAACCTATGTAAAAATCTTTTATTAATTTTAAAGCATTATACAAATGTTAGCTATTGTTATTATCTCAGAGAAGCAATGTGGTGTGATGTGGTGGGAAGAGTTCAGGAAGATCTGGTTTTAATTCCTACCACTAACATTTACTAGCTCTATGAATAGATTAGTCACTTAGTAATATCTACCTTAGAAGACTGTTGTTAGGTTAACATGTAATTATGTGTGTATGAATATATGTATACAGGTAAATACATATGATGTATGTATGTGTATATATAATATGTGTGTGTGTCACATATAAGTTCTAGGGTTCCTTATCCCAACTCTCACGTGTTCTGATAAGTTGGATCCTCTGAGGAAGGTTGGGTCCATCTCTCCTTGGAGTTCTGGGGGTACTCTTGAGGGTTGAAGGTTGGTTTTATAATATTCATGAGCACCCACTGGTGGGCTGCCCCCTCCATGATTATCTGTGACATTAATTAAATAGACTGAATAGTAAAAACAGTTGGTATAAACCCCCCAAAAAAAATCTGTAATTCACTTTGCCACCATTACATATAAAGTCCAGGGGAAAGTGGTCTCAAGCTCCTTTTCTTCCCTTTGTGGAGTGCTCAAAAAGCTCTTAGATAGAATATTACTTCTGCTGACTCTTTTTAGAATCTTGAATCCATTTCCATTCTCCCAGTGGAGAAATGGTCACCAATTATTCCCAAAATGCAAATGGGAAGAGGAGAAATCCAAAATTCAGACTCTTAAAAGTTTGAAATATCACCCTCCAGCCAAGTGGAGGACAGTGGTGAGGTGGGGAGCAGAAAATACTGAGGCTGCTGAGGCTGAGGACTACTTTTCTATTCCTCCCATCCCTCCAACCAATTCTTTCTCAGACATTGAGCTGGAGTGTTCTATCCTCCACTTGTTCATATCCCTGAGACCCAAATGGCTTGATGTTTTATAAATGACCCATAGGGCACGACCAAGCTTCCTCAGTCAACTTGAATGCATTTTTATGTAAGTCACTCTAGATTGACTAAGGATTTTCCCCAAAGTTAGTTTATGGATTCAACAAAAAAGTTTTCTCACCAAGTTAGCCTCTTGTTACTTATTCTAAATGAAGTGGGGAAGATTTGAGACTTGATTTCTTCAATCGAGCCCCTTTCTTACATAGTATGAAATATTTTGCAAACTTTAAAGCCCTACATGTGGCAATTTACTTTCATCTCAGTTTCCACTTTTATCATATGGGTGTAATAACACTTATACTACTTTTCTTGTAGGGTTGTTGTGATGAAACCACTTTGTAAACCTTAAATACTATGGGAATGTACTATTCTTACTATTAGTGATATTGCTGGGTTGCTTTCCCAAAAGATTGCACCAATTCACAGCTCTGACTAGCAATGGAATAATGTGCTTTTTCTTCCCCTGCTCCTAAGATGGAGTATATATGCCTTCAAATAACATCCTGCTTCTTCCTCAGAGCAGATTTTGGGCAGATTCTCTGGTAAAGAATACCAGACAGTTCATTTATTCTCACCTTCCTAGACATTGAATTTGATATTTTTAAAAAAATTTTACAGGGTGAAGATCAAATGACATAATATGTATGTTAAACACTTTATAAATGTTAAAGCACTATATAAATGCTCTCTATTGTCATTATTATTCATAACTCTCTTTGCCAGTTTCATAGGCTTGGAAGGCAGTACCATTCTACTATTGAACAGCTATAATTATTACAAAGACTAAATTTTTGTCTCTGTGCAGCTGGGGGGGGGGCACAGCCGATACAGAACCAGGTCTGGAGTCAAGAAGACTTTTCTTCCTGAATTCAAATATGGTCTCAGAATCTTACTAGCTGTGTGACCCTGGCCAAGTCACTTAACCCTGTTTGCCTTGGTTTCCTCATCTATCAAATGAGCTGGATAAGGAAATGGAAAACCACACCATGATTTTTGTCAAGAAAGCCCCAAATGAGGCTTGGAAGAGATGGATATGATCAAAAAAACAACTAAATGACAAAATAGGACTTTAGAACATAAAAAGATGGTGTAAAAGGCTCCTTAAGGAAGCCAGCTTTTATACAGATAGGGAAATCAAGGGCAAAGGAAGAGAATGACTTGTTCCAGATCACAAATAAACTCCAAAGTAGAACTGGCCCCTAGTTCCTCTGAGTACTCTCCCCTGTACCAGTCAGTCTAATAAAGGATTCAGCAAAATTAGTGCAGTTGTACCAAAGGACTGAATTGAGTTTATTGAACCATAATAGGAAAATCTTGCTAAGCAGACTTTGGGGACTGCAGCTGGAGCAGGGGGAAGCTGATGTCACCAGCTGAAAAACTGCAAGAATAAAGCAAAAATCAGAACATATGTCTCTGTTGGTCCACGTGAAAGTTTGTTCTGGATATTTATTCCTGAGACAGTGAGATTTGAACTTGTATTTTGCTTTTATGTACATTTAAGGGATAATCTGACATCGCAGGGAGAAATTTATAGAGACTCAATTGAATTAGATAGAAATCCCTTTTCTGAAATATGGTGCTATAGATCTGGTCAGATTGTAAGCATGAGGGAACATCAATTCTAAAGACACAAAAGCAGAAGATTCCAGGGAGGAAATAAGGGGGAGCTGTCTAGGGAGACTAATGTGGATGCACAGGGAACTCATCAACCATCTCAGACTTTAAAAAGACATCTACGAGAGCTAAAGCAAGAGCAGGTAAGGTAAGGAGAATGAATACAAAAGAATAGCCCATAAGGCTGATGTCAGAAGAAATGAAACTTAGCATGAGCTGAGGCCATGCCAGATAAGGACTGGTTGAAATATTGAGGACATCTAGATTGGGAAAAAAGAAAACGCAGATAAGCTGTGATAAATATTCTTCAAATATTTAAAAAACTGTCATGTGGAAAAAGAGGTTAAATTTATACTGCTTGACCATAGTAGGATGGGTGGCGCAACTTACTGAGATACAGATTTTTGTTGTCATTGTACAGGTATTTCAGTCATGGTCAATTCTTCATGACCCTATTTGGTGTTTGGTTTTGAGTTGGTTGTTTTGTTTGTTTTTTAGCAAAGGGAGTAGTTTGACATTTCCAGTCCATTTTACAGATGAGAAAATTGAGGCTAGCAGAGTGAAGTGACTTGCCTAAGGTCACACAGTTAGTAAGTGTCTGAGGCTAGATTTGAACTCAGGAAAATGAGGCTTCCTGCCTCCAGGTCTGGCTTTCCATCTTCTGTGTCATCTAGCTGCTCAAAGTCCTATATACCTTCTGCATTTTGTGTCCTATGGTCCTTTGCAGCTCTGATATTTCCTGTTGTCAGATCCCTTCCAGTTCTAAAGTCTATGTTCCAAGGCTCCCTCTGGCTCTAAGGCTATGATTTTTTTTTTTTTTTTTTACTGATGATACTGCTGCTGTTGAATAGATCAAACTTCATTATCTCTTTCTTTAATTCATAATTTTTACATATCTTATGCTAATCTTGTGGGAAATGGAGATCTGTAGACAAGATAGTAATATAATTACATAGAAAACCACGGCTGGGTGCCAGCTAAGGAAAAACATCTCCAGTGGAGTGCTCCAGGGATCTATTCTTGTCCCTTTATGTTAAACACCTTCATCAGTGCCTTGGGTAAAGACATAAATGGCGTATATATTAAATTTACATATGACCCAGATCTGGGAGGGATAGCTAACACAATGAATGACAGGGGCAGGATCCAAAAAGATCTGAATAAATAAGTTCATTAAAAGGCAATGCTGCATGGTGGAAAGAGCACTGAATTTTAAGTCAGGAAGACCTTATTCAAATCCTATCTCAGATACTTAGTTGATAGGTGACACTGGGCAAGTCACATACTTCTCTCTATCTAGGTAGGTTAGAGTCTATGGTCTCTAAAGTCTTTTCTTTTTCTAAATCTATGGTCCTATTATTCTATGATTTTATGAACATTGTGCTAAAATTACTAAAGTAAAATTAATGGAGATAAATGTAAAGTTTTTGGCCCTATGAGAGATGTATTCATTCAAAAGAGTTTGATCTAACTATGTACACGGGAAAAACAAAATGGATATGACTGATGAACAAATTGTTAAGCGCATTTGGCTAAATAGTCTGTCATAGAGGTGGTCCGTCAGTATTCATGTATCTTGAACAGACCTGGCAAATCGGTAGAGACTTGAACAAGAGGAAAAGAAAGCTAGAATGTCTTTGGGAAATCCAGAGTTATCCATTAGCCCCAAGCTTCTCCCTGGTAAAAAACAAAAACAAAAGCAAAAGCAAAAACAAAAACATTCTTTTAATACAAATACTTTCCCAAAACATTTTGCAATTGTGAGTGATGAAGAATAACAGCCTCCAAGGAATTAAAATTGAGGATCACTCAAAGAGAAACAGAGAGAGATAGAGAGTGAGTGTGAACAGATGATAATATATTATGAATAAAGAGAGTGAGGAAGTATGAAGAAATGATATATCACTGTTATGTTATCAAACATATATTTTGATATAGGATCAAAAAAATTGACTAGTCACTTGGACAGATCCAATGGATCACCAGTATATGTTGCAGATATCCTCCAGAGAAATCAGCCAATACATATAACACATTGGGTGGGTCCTCTGTGGCCAATTTATGGGAAACATGTTCAAAAAGATGGGCCAACATGGATATGTTTTGGCTACTATATTTGAAGGAAATACACACCTTGGAAAAAAATCCATTTCATTGAGTAAATGTAAAAGTTTCACACTTTGGCTCAAAAAATCCCATGTTCATCAAGTACAAGATGAGAGAAGCATGTTTAGACTTCTTTTTATCTGAAAAAATACCCAAGTGAGTTTGGGTTTTGGTTCTTAGCAGACTACTACTATACATCTGCAGAGTAAGAGTGTGATATGGGACTGCCAAAAAAAAAGTTAATGCAACTTTGACCTACACTGAGGCACAGTTTCCCAGGATAAGGAGGTGATATTCCTGCTGTCCTTCGTTCTGGTGAGAACATATCTAGACTGTTCCTTCCTGGGCACCACAAGTCAGGGAGCACATTGATAAACTGGAGAGCTTATAAAGGAAGGTAACCAGGATTGTTGGAGGCTGTAAGTCTAAGCCACAGGAGGTTCCACTGTAAGAAATGCACGTGGTTAATGTGAAGAATAAAAGCATGAAAACCAACTTCAAGAATATGAAGATGTATCATGGAGCAGAGGGACAAGACCTGTAACTGGTCAGAGAAGACGGTGGAATAAGAGTAAGCTATCAAGAGACATTGGAGGCCTGATAACAGGAAAATACTTCCGGAAAATTGTTGCTGTTGTTATTGTTGATCCTTCTTTTTAAAAGAGAACAATGACATCACAGGGTGAAATTTTGACTTGCATGTGAATTGGATTTAAGGGCTGTGCAGACCCTCCACCTCACTATTTCACTATTCTGGAGTCATCAAAATCCAGCAGTGGGACAAAAGTCAAAATGACTGGCAGTGGTCCGGGATGCACTGAGTCTTTGAGTCCTACCAAGCTCTACGTGCCTCACAGCTGCTTCAGCCTCCTTCATGGCCATTGGAATAAATTGTTCTCATCCACCCATTCTGCTGGCTAATTCCCAATAATTAGAGCTGTCTCCAAAGTAGCATACACTCCCAGGAGTATGGTAGGCTCCCCTTCTTTGGAGGTCTTCCAGCAGAAGCCGTATGCCTGTTTCTTGAATATGTTATATTAGAGATTTTTGCATGTGGGCTGGACAGGTGGATGCTGAGATCCTTCTTGTTCTGAAATTCTGTGACTGTAATTCTTGACTTGAAATTTTTAGATTTCAAAAAGATAGCATTCTATTTCTCACCCACACTGACTCAGGAAGTCCCTTGACCTTCACCAGAGGTTATTTTTCACACTTGTTGAAATTGTCATGTCACCTAAATGTCCAATTTGTAGGACCAAATGTAGGACCAAAATTATTGTATCTCTAAATACAGCCATGAATAATTTGGTCATTATAAGACAGATGCACTCAGCAAGCCCATAGCCTTCCTTTTATGTGAAGCTGAATGTTCAGAAACCAATAAGACAAATGGTTCAAACAAAATATGTTTTAAAGGAATAGGGATTTAGAGTCTGCTTTGTCACTGAGAAACAATGTGACTTTGGTGAATCATTTCAATTCTGGGGCCTCAGCTCTTTCCTTTGTAAAGAAAGGGACTTGGCCTAAATGATCTTTAGGCTGCCTTGTAGCTTCAAATCTCTATGCTCCTATGATCCTATTTCTTTATTTAGCTGAAGAGGAAGAAGGCTAATTCAGAGAAACAGCTAACAGAGGCATCACTTAGCTACATGATCTCTGTAAATTAATATGCATTAAAATCATAAAGCTGATTATACCTTTGGACCCAGTACAGTGGGACTGTACCACAGAAATATCAAAAGAAGGGAAAGTTGGACCTTCTTATATAGAGTATTCATAACTCCTTGATTTGTAATGGAAAAAATTGGGGAACAAGTTCTCTATCCAACACTTTTCAGACAACTAAATAAATTGTGGCATATTACTGTAATGGAATATTAAGATGTTATAAAAATCATAAGGAAGGATTTGCGTGAAACAGTATGGAATCAAACCAGCAAAACTCTATAAAGTAATTATAAATATATGAAAAAATGAAAGGAAGGAAGGAAGGAAAGGGAAAAAAGAAATGGGGGCAGCTAGATGGCACAGTAGATAGAGCACTGGCTCTGAAGTCAGGAGGACCTAAGTTTAAATCTGGATTCAGACACTTAACACATCTTAGCTGTGTTACCCTGGGCAAATCACTTAACCTCAATTGTCTCAGGAAAAGAGAGAGAGAGAGAGAGAGAGAGAGAGAGAGAGAGAGAGAGAGAGAGAGAGAGAGAGAGAGAGAGAGAGAGAAGAGAGACAGAGAGAGAGAGAGACAGAGAGAGAGACAGAGAGAGAGACAGAGACAGAGAGAGACAGAGGGACAGAGAGAGAGACAGAGAGAGAGAGACAGAGAGAGAGAGAGAGAGAGAGAGAGAGAGAGAGAGAGAGAGAGAGAGAGAGAGAGAGAGAGAGAGGAGAGGGAGAGGGGGGGGAGAGAGGGAGAGACAGAGAGACAGAGAGACAGAGAGAGAAAGAAGAAGAAGAAGAAGAAGAAGAAGAAGAAGAAGAAGAAGAAGAAGAAGAAGAAGAAGAAGAAGAAGAAGAAGAAGAAGAAGAAGAAGAAGAAGAAGGAGAAGAAGAAGGAGAAGAAGAAGGAGAAGAAGAAGGAGAAGAAGAAGGAGAAGAAGAAGGAGAAGGAGAAGAAGATCAAAAATGGAAGAATTCTGAACAGGCCTAGTAGAAATGTTTATTTGGTATTTGTTTCTTTCTGGAAGAATCTATGCCCATATTTTAGGTAGAACACGCAAGGACTATTTCTTTTTTTGCTTTTGTGTTGCCAGTGCCTGATGCAGATGATGAATGCATGTTAAGCTGAATTCAATTTATGCATTATTTTGATTCTTCTGGTTTAAAAAGAGGGTAGGATGGACATTTAAGTGATGGATAAATTTGGATTCAGCAAGGCCTGAGTTCAAATTCTGCATCAGACACTTACTACCTATGTGACTGTGGACAAGTCACCTTGTCCCCTTTCTGCCTTAAAGTCCCCATCTAGAAAATAAGGTTAATAATAGTACCTACCTCCAAGGGTTGTTTTAAGAATCAAATGAGATAGCATATCTAAGTAAGTGTTATTAGTTAAATATTATATTTTTGGTAATTTTTAAGTTAATTTTTAAAAATTACACAGCATTGACCATCAATAGCTAAATATATTGTAGCACATAATTGTGATAAAATACTACTGCAATGTAAAAAATGATCAGCAGGTTGATTTTAGAAAAACATGGAATATATATGAAATAATGAAGAATGAAATGAGCAGAACCAAGAGAACACTGTATATTAGCATCAATATTCTTTGAAGCATAACTGTCAATGCATAAGCTATTCTAATTATTATAAATTTTCAAATCAAGTACAAAGAACCTATGAAGGAAGATGCTATCTACCTCTAGAGAAAGAACTGATAAATAGAGGTATGCATAACAGGGTTTAATATGTGTGTATGTGTGTATGCATATGTATATATATATACATATATGTGAATATATTTTATTCTATATGCATATAGTATATGTACATGTGTCTATATATTTTGTATATTTATGTATATGTGTGTATACACACATATATCACATGGTTACCTTCTCCAATGAAGAGTGGGAAAGGAGGGAAACAGTTTGGAACTTAAAATATAACAAAAAAAAATTAATAAAATAAAATTTAAAAAATAAAAATTACATAACATTGCTTATCAGCCTTGAGGCTCATTATGGCTTCCTAAGTCAACATGGAGCATCCACACCTTTCTTGAAGAAAGAGGGAAAACTAATCCTGAAAAAATTCTGAGATTCCCTTTGCCAGTCTCATTTTATAAAAGGTCCTTTAAATTTGTATGCACCATTATGCTTCTCATGTAGAAGAAAGTTTCTGCTGGTTTTTACTTTAAACTGTTAATACAAATTGATAGAGGTAGAACCATAAGCTCTTTGAGGGGAGGGCCATTTCTCTTCTTATCTTTGTATCTCTAAATGTATGCATTTGGCCCAGAGTCAGTGTGTAGTAAATGTTTGAGTTAAACTAAATTGAATTCTACTCACCCTGGAGCTCATTTATTTGCAAACTCATTTTTCCACCTCTCCACACAATATGTTTATGGAGCTCCATAAATCTCCCTGCTTTGTCGGAGCATTTTTACTTAGTTCTACTTTCATTATAGAATTGGCAATCAGCCTCTTCCTTTGACCTTCCAGGTGGTAGAATGTAGCTCTGAGACTTCCAGTATAGAGTTGGGAGGATGAGCCCCATCAGGATATCATAGCTGTCCTTCTGAAATGGCTAGGACAATTCTGGTGAGCTTCTACCTGAGTCATGGCTGACTTACCTGTTTTAGGTTTTCATTCCTGAAAAGGTGATTGAGCATCGGTGTCAAAATGGATGAGTCCAGGTTTGGGGGTGAGTTTGTGAGTCTGAGAGAACCCAGCAGTCCTCTCATCATTCAGAGATTCATATGATTAGAGTCAAAAGGGACGAATTTCTTCTAGGTGAATCATGATAGAATGTTATTGGGATGCAAGAAATTACAAATATGAGAAATTCAGAAACCCAAAGAAAAATGTATAGGATTGGTATAGAAAAAATGAAAAAAGAATCAAAAGAAGAATATACTCATAACTCCAGTGATGTAAGTGGAAATCTCACTAAAAGAAAGCCAACAGCAAATGAGCGAAAAGAAAACCAAACAAAATGGCCATGCCCCAGACAGAAGCTCACAGGTGGAGTTTCATATTCTAGCATTTGATGCCCTGAAGGAGAAAGGATGGCCCATCCTCCCAAGTCCTCACTGGGAGTCTCAGAATTACATGCTGCCATGCCAAAGATCAAAGGAAGTAATTATTTGCCAATTCTATAAAGAAAGTAAAACAGACAATGGGAACAATTGGGACAATAAACATGTCAGGTAGAATTTGTAAATCAGGCAATCAACAGTCAATTGCTTTTTTGGAAGTATGTCCAAAGGGCGATCAAACTGTGCATACCCTTTGACCTACTGGGCTTATATCCTCAAGAGATCTTAAAGGAGGGAAAGGGACCCCACATGTGCAAAAATGTTTATGGCAGCCCTTTTTGTAGTGGCCAGAAACTGGAAATAGAGTGGATGCCCATCAATTGGAGAATGAGTAAATTATGGCACATGAATGCTATGGAATATTATTGTTCTATAGAACGATCAGCAGGATGATTTCAGAGATGCCTGGAGAGACTTACATGAACTGATGCTGATTGAAGTGAGAAGAACCAAATCATCCTTGTACATGGCATCAAGATTGTATAATAATCAATTCTGACAGACATGGCTCTTTTTAACAGTGAGGTTATTCAGGCCAGTTCCAATGACTTGTGATGAAGAGAACCATCTGTACCCAGGGGAAGGACTGTAAGACTTGAGTATGGATCACAACATAGCATTCTCACTCTTTCTGTGGTTATTTGCTTTCATTTTGTTTTCTTACTCAATTTTTTTCCCTTTTTGATCTGATTTTTCTTGTGCAGCATGATATTTGTGGAAATATGTATAGAGAAATTGCACATGTTTAACATATATTGGCTGACTTGCCATCTAGGGGAGGAGGATGGGATGAAGTGAGGGGAAACATTAGAACACAAAGTTTTGTAAGAGTGAATGCTAAAAATTATCCATGTATATATTTTGAAAATTAAAAGCTTTAATTTAAAAAAAATAATCAGTTGCTTTACATGATGAGTTAGTGTGGAACAGTTATTAGAGAGATATCCTTGAAGTCAGGATCCTATATTCAAGCTTTGCTTCTAACTCAAAAGCTCTTAAAGTGTGATCCAGGGATCCTTGGAGTCCCTGGGACTCTAGCCTCACGGTCAAAATTAATTTCATATTTCTAATGTTTTCATTTCTGATACAGTAAATATAGATAGATATAATCCACATAAACAAAAAATTGTTTGGAGGGGACATCCACAATAACTTTTAAGGATGTCTTTACATTCTTTACATTTGGTAATAAGTCCAAAAAGTTTGAGAATTGCTTATTCTAGGCATTGGTATATTTTAGAAGTTGTATATAAGGTGTCAACCTGCATTGGTAAAGAGGTTTACCTCCTCCTGGAGTCCCTTAGGCTGGTGAAATCAGAGCTGTAGTGACAAAGTATTGAGGATATAAAGAAAAGACAAAGCAAGTCACTTTCCTTAAGGAAGCTACATTACATTCTAATGAAGTTGACTCTCCATCCTCCATCAGTAAGGCTGCTTGATTTGGACTCCAATGAACATCATGCCCTAAAATATCCTTCCTCTCCTTTTATGTGTTAGCTTCTATCATTAGATTCTAAGTTCCTTGAGAGCAAGAACTGCCTTTCCTTTTTTGTATCCCAGCATTTAGCACAATGCCTGGTACACAGTAGCTATTAATAAATAATTTATTCCACCAAGATAAGGTCAAAATGGGTTCATGACCTAGGCATAAAGAAAGATATTATAAATAAATTAGAAGAACATAGGATAGTTTACCTCTCAGACCTGTGGAAAAGGAAGTAATTTGTGACCAAAAAAGAAGTAGAGATCATTATTGGCCACAAAAGAGAAAATTTTGATTATATCAAATTCAAAGTTTTGTACAAGCAAAACTAATGCAGATAAAATTAAAAGGGAAGCAATAAACTGGGAAAATATTTTTACAGTCAAAGGTTCTGATAAAGGCCTCATTTCCAAAATATGTAGAGAACTGACTCTAATTTATAAGAAATTAAGCCATTCTCCAATTGATAAATGGTCAAAGAATATGAACAGATAATTCTCAGATGAAGAAATTGAAACTTATTTCTAGTCATATGAAAAGATGCTCCGAGTCACTATTAATCAGAGAAATGCAAATTAAGACAACTTTGAGATACCACTACACACCTGTCAGATTGGCCAGAATGACAGGGAAAAATAATGCTCAATGTTGGAGGGGATGTGGGAAAACAGGGACACTGATACATTGTTGGTGGAATTGTGAATACATCCAGCCATTCTGGAGAGCAGTTTGGAACTATGCTCAAAAAGTTATCAAACTATGCATACCCTTTGATCTAACAGTGTTACTACTGGACTTATATCCCAAAGAGATTTTAAAGAAGGGAAAGGGAGCTGTATGTGCAAGAATGTTTGTGGCAGCCCTTTTTATAGTGGCCAGAAACTGGAAACTGAGTGGATGCCCATCAACTGGAGAATGGTTGAATAAATTGTGGTATATGAATGTTATGGAATGTTATTGTTCTGTAAGAAATGACCAACAGGATGATTTCAGAGAGGCCTGGAGAGACTTACATGAACTGATGCTGAATGAAATGAGCAGGACCAGGATATCATCATATACTTCAACAACAATACTATAGGATGATCAATTCTGATGGACGTGGCTCTTCAATAAAGAGATGAACCAAATCAGTTCCAATAGAGCAGTAATGAACTGAACCAGCTACACCCAGCGAAAGAACTCTGGGAGATGACTATGAACCACTACATAGAATTCCCAATCCCTCTAATTTTGTCCACCTGCATTTTTGATTTCCTTCACAGACTAATTGTACACTGTTTCAAAGTCCGATTCTTTTTGTACAGCAAAATAACTCTTTTGGACATGTATACATATATTGTATTTAATTTATACTTTAACATATGCAACATGTATTGATCCACATGCAATCTGGGGAAGGGGGTGGGGAGAAGTAGGGGAAAAATTGAAACAAAAGTTTTGGCAATTGTCAATGCTGTAAAATTACCCATGCATATATCTGGTAAATAAAAAGCTATAATAATAATTTAAAAAGACAACCAAAAATAAATAATTTATTCAATTGAATTGAGAGCAACCATAGACATAAATTGGTATATGGGGTGATTGGATATGGAGTGATATGGAGTGGTAGAAAGGCAATTTGAGAAGGAAAAAAAGATGTCAATCAGTCAACAACTATTTATTAAACACTTATTATGTGCCAAATCAAAAAGGACAAAAATCAGATCTCAAGGTGTTCACAGTCTTATCCTATGGTGCTTTGCTTAACTGTTTTTCTCCATTACAAGGAAAAGTTCAATTCAAGGAAAGGCTTTAAGTTTTTCCAGATTTGTATTTCCAGTAATGACTGCAATATATTTTTTTAAAAAATCAAAATACATCAATAAAACTTTTTCTCCCAGACTGGTCCTTTGATTTCTTCAGTGTATCTCCCAGAGAAAATTCTCTCTATCAATATAACTTAAAAAAAAAAGAATTAACAACCAAGCTTCTTTAATGTGCAGTGAGAGCAACACACACATCATGCTTAGTCTGATTTCTGTTCCATAGTCTAATGTTGTGGAACAACAATAATAGCAATTGATCAGAATTCCCCATATTAAACATCTTTTTATTTGCATACACATGCATGTTCTCTCTCTCTCTCTCTCTCTCTCTCTCTCTCTCTCTCTCTCTCTCTCTCTCTCTCTCACACACACACACACACACATATATACCCCTGTTTTCCCTGCCTGCTTTTCTATGCTGTCTCTTCCCACTGGATTGTTAACTCCATAAAGGCATTTTTTTTAAATTTTACTTTTTATTAATTATATGCCCAGTGTTTATTACAGTGCCTAACATTTATTAAATGTATGTCTATGCTTAGTATATGTTTATTGAATTAGATAATGCTGAGTCAGCATAGTATAGAATGAGAGTTGGCTATAGAGGCAATGTGTTGTAATGGAAAGAGTTCTGTACTTTTAATCATGAGATATGTGAGTTAAAAACCTATCTCTGCCATTTACTAGCTATGGGATCATGGGCAAATTACTTAATCTTTTCATCCTTTCTTATTATTTAATCTTTCTATTCACCAATAAAATGAAGAGCATCATGTAGGTAGCACTTACCTCACAGGGTGTGATAAAGCTCAAATGAGTTAATGTATGTTAAATTGCTTTGGAAAACTTAAAGCCTACCTGAATGTAGCTATTATAAGGATTCTGCAGGCCCATTCTGTATATGCAGTGTAAGTTGGAGCTTTTACCAGAGATTCCATTTTCTAACACGCTTTTGTTATCTGGCTGTTAGCAGTTGCTCACTCCTAGAAATAAAGGGAAAAGTTCTGTCCACAGTCTCTGTTCTTAATTCCTCCATCTCTGATGTTTAAAACATCAGAGGAAACTGGAATAATGCGATAAATTCAACATGTTAAGTGCCAGGAGCTATCCTAGGTTTGGGGTATAAAAAAACCAAAATCAAATAATTCCTACCTTCCAGGAGGTAACACTCTACTTGGGGAGTGGGGATAGGAGTCAGGAGAACATGTAGGAGGAATACAAAATAATTTCAATTACTATGAATGCATAAATAACATAAGAATTAGGAAAGGCCTGGTGTAGTAAATGACATTTGAGCTGAGGTTTATAGGAAGCTCAGAGATTCTGAAAAGCAGAGGTGATGGAGTTCATTCTCAGCATAGAAACATCCTGGGCAAAAGCAGAGAATCAAGAAATGGATTATCATACATGAGGCTCAGCTAGCAGAGAAATGCTACTGGAATAGACAATGGATGAAGGAGTGAAACATTAAAAAATAGCCTGTATATTAATGGGCAATATGTGAAAGTCAGATTAATAAGCATTTACTAAAGACTTGTTGTGTACTACTGTACTAAACACTGAAAATACAAAGAAATGCAAAAGGCTGTTTCTTTTCTGGAGGAGCTTACAGACTAATGAAGTAGACAGCATGCAAGCAACTAAATACAAATAAGACATAAATGGGATAAATTGGAGATAATCTCAGAAGAAAGGAATGAGAATTAAGAGGGACTGTGAAAAACAGATGGGATGGGATGGGATAAATCAGAGATAATCTTAGAATAAATGAACTAGAATTAAGAGATGCTGTGAAAAACTTCCTGTGAAAGGTAGATTTATAGATGAGGTTTAAAGAAAGCCAAGGAGGCCAAGAGGTAGACACAAGGAAGAAGAGCATCCCAAGAATAAGGGACAACTAGTGAAATGAATAGAGTCAGAATATGGAATTGGAGGCACAGCAAGGAGGCTAGTGTTACTAGATCACTTTATTTATGGAAGTAGGAACATAAGATATAAGAAGACTGGAGAAGTAGAAAGGGTCTGGATTATGGGAAACTTTTAAAAGTCAATGTATTTTATATTTGATCCTGGAGGTATTGGAGAGTCACTAGAATCCATTGAAGGAGGGAGATGGGACATGAAATAGGGAGAGAGAAAGTGGGGGAAAAGAGGAAAGGAGATAGAGGAGAAAGAGAATAATGGAGGGAGGAAGACAGAGAGAGGGAGAAGAAGAGAGAGGAAGGGAAAGAGGAAGGAGGGGGAGAAAGAGAGACACAAAAAATTAATATGAGACAGAGGAGACAGAGAGAAGGAAAGGACACAAGGAAAGAGAGAAAGGGAGGGAAATGGAAGGAAAGAAAGACAGAAACATATAGAGAAAGAGAGAGACAGAGACACACACAGAGAAAGGAGGGAGAAAGGAGAGACATGTATATGAGAGACAGAGAAAGAAAAGAGAGAGACAGAGACAGAGGGGAGGATAAACAGAAAGAAAAGTGTGTGAAACACACAGAGACACAGAGAGAGAGATAGTGAATTGTTCCCTCCCAATCCTGGCCTATAAAAATACTGCACTCATACAATGTTGCTAAGCCTAGTCTATTAACCCTTTCTAATCTTGCATCATAACATTGCTGTTGAGGCACTGTAAGGTTAAAGCAGCACTTTCTATGTCATCAGTGCTTCACAACGAGTCTTCACAATTTCCTCAGTGTAGAAAACTCCCTAGGAGCCCAACCAATATAGATCCACAGAGTCTGTTCAACTTAAGAGTTTTAAAAGAAAGACCTGTAGCATTGTGACTTGCTTAGGGTCACAGAGTCAGCGGATATCAAGAGGCAATATTTATATTCCACTCTTTCTTTCTGACTCCAAAAGCCCAATCTTTATCCACTAAGTTCTGTAAGTGTTATTATCCTCAGTTTACAAACAAATATAACAAGGCTCAGCTAGGTGACTTCATAAGGCAGAGTGCCAGACCTGAAGTCAAGAAGACTCTTCTTTGTGAGTTCAAATCCAGTCTCAGACTTATTAGCAGTGTGACCATGGGCAAATCACTTAACCTGTCTGCCTCAGTTTCTTCATTTATAAAATGAGCTGGAGAAGGAATGACAAACGACTCTGGTATTTTTGCCAAGAAAATCACAAATAGGGTACAAAGAAATAGACATGACTTAAAAAACTTAACATAATAAGGTTAAGAGTTTAGTGGCTTGCAGCTAACAAGCATCAGAAGCAAAATTTAAAATTTGGTCTCCTGCATTCCAAGTTCAGCACTCTGGCCAGCGTCACGGTAGCATAGAAACACAGTGTACTGGATCTGAAGTCAAAGAACCCCCGGAAATTTCCTGTTTAAAAACCTGTGGGATGTGACCTTAAACAGGTCACATGTCATCTCCAAGCCTCTGGTTCTCATTGATAATATATAGAAATCGAACTAGATGGCCTCTGAGGTCACTTCCAATTCTCTATTAATAATCATATGCTTCTATATTTCTAACTCATCTTCATGCCTCCATGGCCCATAAAATTTTAGAGCTGGAAAGTGTTCCATTTCCTTGATCAAAATCTATGACATTCCTCCATCTGACTATAATCTCCTATCATTCCATCTCTCCCTAAGCCTCACTGCTTCTAAACCTATTCTGTGCCCTCAGCAGAACCTCCAATTTCTCTATCCCTCAGTATTCACAAAGGCTATTACTCCTGTTATGACTTTCACTTCCTGCCTCCATTATCTCCATCAATCAGTTCAGATCCATGTTGACCTCTACTCTTTAATCCCTTTCTTAATTCTCTACCCATTCATTTCTTGCCAAATTCCAGCCCTGGGTCTCATGCACCATGTGCTTCCTCCTCTACCACTCACATTCTGTTGAATGACTTTGATGGGAGTCATGTAAACAAGTTCCCTAATTACACTACCTTTTGTGGAATCTAACTTCAAGTGGGCTTCACTGCATCATAACAGTCCTTTTATTTCTCCCTAATAGATTCTTTATCTCACTCCCTACAGGAACTATTCCAAACCTTTCCTTCCCTCAAGCCAAACTTCACCCTCTCACCACTCCCTCAGCTAAATATCTCACCTTTTATTTTATTGAGAAATTTGAGGTCATTCACCATAAATGTCCTCTTCGACCATTTGACCATAAAACTCTTCACATTATTCCCCACTGTTTCTTCTTTTATTCTACTGTCTGATAATTAAGTTGCTTTTCTCTTTGCAAAGCCTCAACCTTCTACTTGTATCTTTGATTTTATGTTGTTGATGTTCAGTCCTTCGTGTCCAACTCTTCACGACCTCATTTGGGATTTTCTTGATAAAGATACTGGAGTGGTTTGCCATTTCCTTCTCCAATTCACTTTACAAATGAGGAAACTGAGACAAACAGCATTAAGTGACTTGCCCAGGTCACACAGCTAATGTCTGAGGTCAGATTTGAACTCAGGAAAATAATTTTTCCTGACCCCAGGTTCAACTCTCTATTCACTATGCCATCCACCTACCCCTTGATATTATACCCTCTAATTTTCTCCATCAGATTGCCTCCATTACTATTCCTACTTTCTCTAATTTTTGATCTCCTTTTCTAATAGATCCTTTCCTGTTGTCTTCAAAAATTCCTAAGCTGCCCCACTCTTAAAAAGCTCTTTTTACATCCTACTATTCCCTAAAGCTCTTATTCTATATCCCTCCATTTCTCAACCAAAGTCCAAAAAAACCACCCACTTCCTCTTGCTAGCTCTTCTTTCTTTTCTCTATTACTCTCTCCTCCACTCTCTGCAATACATCAACAACTAGAGTTATTAATGATCCCTTCATTGCCATATTTTATGGTATTTTTTCAGTCTCCATTTCTTTTGACCTTTTGACAGCTTTCAACATTGTTGGCCAATTTATCTTCCTGCAGAGTGTCTCCTCTTTGAATTTTCATGACCCTCATCTTTCTTGGTTCTCCCCCTACCTATCCTCCTGATCACATCCACACCTTTGATGGCTCATCACCATATCATTTAACTGTAGGTGTTCTCCTAAGCTTTATCCTAGACGCTCTACTCTCTCGATTTTGGACCTCATCAGCTCCTACTTATTTAATGATCATATTTCTGCTGATTATTGACAGATCTCTATATCCAGTTCTAGTCTCTCTCCTAAGCTTCAGTCACCTATTGGACATTTCAAACTGGATACTCATTTCAAACTGAAAAATCAACATGGCCGTAAGAGAATGCATAATCTTCCCTCCAATCCAGTTTTCTACTGAACTTTACTTTGATGGAAGATATTACTATTCTTCCAATCAACAAGGTCTCCTAAGCTCCTCACTTCCTCTTAACTCACAGATCCAGTCCTTTGCCAAAATCTGCTCTTTCTATCTCCAAACATTTTCCTTCTCTAATCCCTTCTCTCTACTTATAAAGCCACCACTTTAGTCCAAGTCCTCATCACCTTTTGGCTAGACTATTGCCATAGCCTTCTATTTGAAAGTCCTGCCTTAAGTCTCTACCTTACCCCAAAGCTAACCTTCCACAGCTGCCTTTAAGGCATATCTGACCTTATCACTTCTCTTCTCAATAATCTCCAGTGGTTCCCTACTGCATCTAGGATAAAATATGGGCTCTTTTTAGCTTTTAAAATCATTCAGAATAATATACATAACACACACACACACATATATATACACACACACACATATATATATACACATAAACACACACACATATGTAAGCATGATAGTCCCTGTCCTCAAGGATTTTACAATTTAGTGCTAGGGAACAACACACAAAAAGATGTTGAAAGGGTTGGAGGTGGGGTTATGGGGTACGTGGGCATGATGAAGTCAGCCTAGTTTCAACCTAAATTTTCTGGCTCATTCCTGCACTCTGTAATCCAGACAAAATGGTTTTCTTTCTGCTCTTTATACATACTTCATCTCCCACCTCTGAACCTTTGTCCTAGTCATCCTTCATATCTGGGCTGCATTCCTCCTTACCATTTGCCTTACAGAATCCCTCTCTTCCTTCAAATATAGTTTATGTATCATTTGATACACTAAGCCTTTCTCAACCTTTAGTTCCTTCTCTCCCACTACCCATAGCCTCCTTGAATTGAAGTGCCTTGGAGATATTTTTAATTTATCCTATTTATGTTATGGGGCACTGACTGGCCAAAGCTCCATTGCATATATTTATCCTGTATAAATGTATTTATATTCATGTTGTCTCTCCCATTAAAATATAAGCCCTTCAGGGTAGTGTGTGTGTGTGTGTGTGTGTGTGTGTGTGTGTGTGTGTGTGTGTGTGTGTGTGTGTTATTTGCTTCCCCAGTACCTATCATACTGCTTGACCCAGAGTGGATGTTTAATAAATGCTTATTGGTTGATTAGCTAATTGGTGATGACATTTCCCAGTAATCCCAAACAAGTCCAAAATTAAACTCAGAACTCAAATTTGGAAGGGATGTAGAATAATTTCCCATGATTTCCTGGGAAGAGACATGAAGAAATCCAGTTAGCTGCCTTGGTGACAGATAGCTTGGAAGAGAAGGCTTTCATGAAATACCATTTTCATATCACCTTGAAAGAAAGGGAATCTCAGGGCTCCCCCAAGTGGCAGACCCAAAGATTGTTTGTAATCAGGAGAGACCACCTCCCCACCATATTTCCCTGGTTTCTAAATCAGATGGAACTCACACATGCACACTGAGAAACCTGGGTCAAAAAAGGGGGTCAGCCCCTACTATCACGTATTTATTTGGCTTCTGGATAGGCAATATTTAGTTAATAAATTCATTTATTATATAATAAATTTATTAACTAAATACAGACTGTGGATCCTCAGACATGTCAAGGATGTGGTTTCTGTGCATCCCTCTACCTTCCTGTTGAAAGAACTCCAATATTACAGGCTCTGGCTTCCCAATACATTCTCATCACTCACCCCACTTCTCCCAAAGGCTATCCCAGTGAGCTAGACTTTTTAGTTCGTGCTAACTCAAACACTACTGGATCTATTGAGCTGACTCTTCCAGACAACACGGTTACCCTCTCTTTGCCCTTCTACCTGGACTCCATTGACTCAGTGACGTAGACTGGCTTTCCTGTAGCAAAATGTTTTTATTCCTTCTACCAAGGCTGAATGTGCACATGGGACAGTCTACTTCCCAGACATTTCCAAACTATCCTGCCTGCACTCTAGCCATCTTCTTCATCTTCCTCCCATTGGAACTAAGATTCTGACTCTGGGATCCCAGACTCTGATAGGTGATATCTTGCCCAGAACCAGACCTCTTTGCCATCTCAAAGCCATTTTACAAGCTATGGCAACATGCATGTGCCATCCTCTTCTTCCAATTTTCTTCTGTGCGTTGTTTTCCTCTATTAGAATATAAATTCCCTGAGGACCAGGGCTATCCTTATAATGCTTAGCATGGTGCCTGGAATATTTTAAGAGCCTAATAATTTTTCCACTTATTATATGGGACCAAAAAGAACAAGTTAAATGTGCATCCTCACTACCTCCTTCAGGAGCACCCTTTTGGACAAAAAGCTCCCAGTCAGTGGCAATACTCATGTGGCTTTTTCCCACCTCCCAGCTATGCTGTGGACAGGGAAGACTTAAACTGTGTTATTCTTCCTCTCTGCCAAGCTGGATTAAACTCAGATTCTGTCTTTCTATGCCATCTACAAGACACATCTATATATTTTGACAACCCATATGGGAACAGACGTATTACAGCAGTTTATTTTATAATGTGAAGGAAAATAGCAAAGATATGGCATTTTTTTATTCAGGTAGTCATACAGACTACCAAACAGAAACATGTTTAGTCAAAAGGATGTATTGACTAGCACAGCAGTGCGATATCTATCAAGTCTAAGGAGCCCTGCTTTTTATATATGCCCTAAGGGATCAGAAAGTTATATCCTGTACCCAAGCAAGTCTCAAGCATAATGTTCCTAGCTTTTAGGGGGAGAAACTAGTCTGATTTATGTCACAGGGACCCAACAGATGTTGCTCCTACTGCACTGGGGCTAGGCAACTGGGAGTTTATTCTAAGGCACAAAAATTTAAGTGTGTAAAAATTTTAAAGGATGATTTTTTTAAGATTGTGAAATTTAAAAAAAACAACACTAAATATATGTTTTGGTAGAACTTTGACTCCTTCAGCTGCATAGAAATGAATTAACAAAAATAAATCATCAAAAGAAGCCAGAAGTATGTTTAATTCCTTGCCCTTATGCCTTCGTGGCTTTGAATCATGCGAGCTCCCATGAGCATCTTGCTGCTCTATAAGGGGAGCCTCCCTATTATTGGCAACATGATGTCTTAAAATTAGTAATCTGGAATCCCTATCTTCCCCTCAGGGGCTATGTTCAAAGGTCCTTTCCCCACTATTGTCCCATAGTCTCCTTACCAGGGTTTATTTGAAAACATCGTCCTGTATTCTTGTCCCAGATATCATAAGTGCTAGTTATTATTCTGCTACTTATCTAGCTAATAATCTCTGTTTCATTACTCTAAACCCAGAGAAGTTTAGCTGAAATATTAGCTTTAGGACTGTTCCCAAGGAAGAATTGTGACAAGATCTCTGTGTGCATATAACTCCTGCCTCCTCGGATTGCAGAAGAAAAATAACTCACATATATATCCTGGTGATATTCTTCTGCAGGTCTAAAGTTGACAAAATATTGGACCTGAGGAAAGGACTTGAAAGGTCATCCAATTGTCAATCCAGACCCTTGTCATCTTCCTCAGCTCTTCCCATCCTTGAGATGGCTGTCATTAGACACAAATACACACATGTGTCTATATAAATAATTCTCCTATAAACGCTTCTATTTATCAGTTCTTTCTCTGAATGCAGATAGTGTCATACTTCATAAATCCTTTGTAGCTAATTTGGGTATTTATAATACACTTGCATGAAATAATGAAGAGCAAAATTGAGCAGAACCAAGAGAATATTGTATATACAGCACCAGCAATATTGTTTTAAGAACAAGTTTGAACAGATAGTGACTATAGCATTCTTAGGCTCATTTGACAGACTTGACAGTCATACAGCTGATAAGTGCCAGAGACAAGGTCCAAAGTGATGTCTCTCCTAATCACAAGTTTAGAGGTCTTGCTCCTTCATCATTCTCCTCTCATCCTTATTCTGGATCTTCTCAGGATTTGGACTACAAGATCTATGCAGGGTAATGTCAACAAGCAGGAGCATGATAGTAATTTTTAAATTTTTTTCTGTTTTTACATGCATATTAACTTTTCAAATACACATTACTTTATGAATCATGTTGGGAGAGATAGTAAATGTTTAACAATTGGCTCTCCAAAACAAAATGTACGTACCATACTCTTTTAGGTTTAATCTGCCTTATTACTATTTTATTCATAATATTTAAAAGTCTATATAATTAATAAAATAATAAATCAAGCCCTTCTTTGTAGTATCTGCCAGTTTCTGAGGCATAAATGTTCACATTGACAATTTAACAATCAGCTCTCCTAAGCCATCCCTATTCCAGCACACCACATATTCCTCAGGGCTATATATAAATCATAAAAGCATAGACATGTCCAACAGCTGTCTGTCCTCTTAAAAGCCTTTTGAGGCTAGGAACAACAGGAATAGAGCTAGAAGGGGACACATCAGTCATGAATGCCTTCAAGAAGATGAGAACCAGAGCAAGGAGGGGAGAAGTGACATAAATAGTAAAACAAGTAATAGTTCTCCAAGTCAGTCTCTAAAGGACGAATTCTGGTGTGAGATGCTAAGGATTTTGAGAGGAGATGAAGAGATAAAATGGAGGTCAGGCAGAACTTTGGTTTTTGAAGTTCTTAGACCAAGAGCAAAGCTTTTTGGAAAACTTAACAAAGGATGAGAAAAAGTTCTATATATTCAAAAATATTTATAGCAGCAAAGAATTGGAAACCAAGGGGAAGACCATCAATTAGGGAATTGCTATGAAAACAATAGTATAAGAATGGAATGAAATCCTATTGCCATATGATATAAAAAGATGGTTTTGGAGAAAACTGGAAAGATTTTATGAACTGATTCAGACCTGATACTATAGTATCAACATTATAAAATGAACAATTTTAAAGACTTAAGAATTCTGATCTACACAATTTTACATCAACTATAATTTTAGAGTACTAATAATGATGATAACTATTTCCTGACAGAGAGATGATGGACATAAATATGTAAAGTGAGACATTCTTGGACATGGTCAATATGGGAATTTTATTTTCTTGATTATACTTCTTTTTGGTTTTGTTTTAAAGGGACCAGGGAAAGGGTTGATATGGAGAAAAAATTAAGCTTAATTTTTTAAAAATAGAAATTAATTTTTAAAAGAGAAGAGCTTATTGCTTTAATGAACAAGGAGAGGTTTAGAAAAAAAAAAAGACCACCACTACATTATGTCTTTCTCCCTACTAGTACAATGTTTAGCCCCCAAAAGAAAAGCACCAAGCAGCTGACTGCTCTCCCTGAGGAAACAAATGGGGCCCTGATCTAATGTGAAGAATCTGAGTTAGGAGATGATTTCTCTGCCCCACTGGATGTGGAGAGTTAGGATCTTCACAGTTGGAAGGGATCTTAGAAACTGGTACAGGAAAAAGAATCAGCTTGGAGATCAAAGCCCTGGCTATTGTGACTTTGATAGGGCTCTCCACTTCATTTTCCTCATTTCTAAAATAAGAGACTTAGATTAAATAGCCTCCGGACTCTCTTTCAGCTTTACTTCTGTGATCTTATGAACAAGTTATTTACTATCTCTTGGCCTCAGTTTTCTCATCTGTAAAATGGGTGTCATAAAAGCACCTATCTCCCAGAGTTATTCTAAAGATCAAATGAGATAATTGTAAAACACTTAGCATGGTGCCTGTCACAAAGTGGGTGTTCCATAAATGTTAACCATCATTATATTTTTATTATTGTTATTATCATTATTATTAATAAATCTCTGCTTGGAAACCTATGGGAAATTATTTATTCACAAGAGGATTCCTTTCATTTCCAAACCCTCTAATTATTAGGAAATTCTTACCTGTAATAAGGAAAAACCGACAGCTGTTGATAATTATTTTACCCTCTAGAGTCACACAAAGTAAGTTTCCTCTCTTTTATGTGACAGCCCTTTAATATTTTAAGCCAGCTGCCAAAACCTCCTGCTAAGTCATCTCTTCTCCAGGTTAAACATTGCCAGTTCCTTTCAACCAACCCTTGAATGAAATGACTTTGAGTCACCTGGTCGCCCTCCTCTGGGCACATTTCAGCTTGTCTATGATTACTTCAGAACTTCAAGGCTCCTCTCCCCTCCCAATGGAGAGCAAGTACCACCTCTCCATGGCTTCATGGTGACAAATCCTCCTTTCCCAATAGCCAATCCTCTGATGAAAAGTCTCTCTGAATTTGGCCAGGCTGGTCTCTGATTCAGAAATGACACACATTGGCTCAGATTTAAAGCTCAGCTTGGTGAGACTTATTCTGCTGGCGCAGAAGGTAATGTGCTCTGCTTTTGTACAGCCTCAAAGAGCTCAGAGCCACCTCCATGCCAGGATGAAGTGGTCTAAAATGGAGGAGCTAGTCAACAAATCTCCTAAAATCTCCTCCACTTTGTGACATCCCAAGTACATTCAAATCTCAGCTCAAAAGTCCCTTCCTACCAAAAGCTTTTCATAATTCTCCCAATTATTAAAATCTCCATCCTCAGAAAAATATCTTTGTATTGACCTGGAATATATTTAGTAATCACCGATTTGTGTTCATGCTGCTTGCCTTAAAAAAAAAACTTTTTAAAAAGCAACCAGTCTATACTTTTATTGAAATGAAATTCCATTTAATTTTCATCCATAGCAAATGTGAATGAAAAAGCAGCCAAGGCATGTATCTTCTTAGTTAACTCTGCATCCTCATTGCATTTCCTGGACAAACATAGATAAAATATAGGACATTTCTTATTCCTTTGGTCCAGGCAGCTTTATTAAATCTGGTGTCAATTCATATATTTGAAGCTCCCTTTTTTCTCTTATAGAAATTCCTTCAAAGCCCAGGGAAAATGTTTTTTGAAGTCCATTCCATAAATCTGCATATAAATGTTGATTTTAGGAGTGCACTGAAGCTGGTTCATATTGACCCAGGAGAACTGACTGTTAAATCTTCAGTGTGAGCATTTATACTTCAAAAATCTGCAAATGCTACGAATCAGGGCTTGATTTATTATTTAACTGATTATCTAAAAGTTTAGAAAATGATGGAGAAAATATTACTGATGCAGATTAAACTTAAACTGCTTTGTGCATCCTTTGGGGGTGGGGTGGAGAATACATGAAAGACTGTTAAACATTAACCATATGTGCTTGGTCACTCACTACTTCAATGATGGTAGGATAGCCCTTCTTTATCTCTTCTTCCTCTTCAGGAACTATTCTTTTTTAAAAAATGTTTTTACTGTATTTTTTCTCATTATATGAAAAAACAATTTTAGCATTCTTTTTAAAAAACTGATTTTATATTCCAAATTCTCTTCATCCCTCCCTCCCCCACTGCTTGAGAAAACAAGTAATTTGATATATGCAATCATGTATTATTTGCATATTAGCATGTTGTAAAAGAGAACACAGACCAAAAAGAAAAAACAGCAAAAATAAAGAAAATTTAAAAAGCAAATTTCAATCTGCATTCAGACTCCTTCAATTCTTCCTCTGAAGCTTGATAGAATTTTTCATCATAAATCCTTCATAACTGTCTTAGATCAACAACTGATCATTATACAATATTGCTGTTATTCTATGAAATTTTCTCTTGGTTCTGCTCATTTCATTTTGTAACAATTCATGTAAATATTCCCAAGTTTTTCTGAAAACCATCCTGCTTCGTTTCTTATAGCACAAACATAAACCACAATTTGTTCAGCTGTTCCTTAATTGATGAACATTTCCTAAATTTCCAATTCTTTGCCACCACAAAGAGAGATGCTATAGATATTTTTGTTCACATAGACCTTTTATTTTTTTCTTTGGTCTCTTTGGAAATCAGCAGTGTTGCTGAGTCAAAAAGGTGTGCACAATTTTATTGTCCTGGGGAATAGTTCCAAATTGCTCTCCAGAATGATTGGATAAATTTACAACTCCACCCAGTCCCCATTTTTCCACATGCCCTCTAACATTTGTCATTTTTCTTTTGTTATATTAGTCAATATGATAGGTGTGAAGTCAACAGTGATTTAGAGTATTTTCTTCATATAGTTATAGGTAACCTTGATTTCTTCTGCTGAAAAGTGCCTTGTAGTATGCTTGGACCACTTATTAATTAGGGAATGATATATTCTTATGTATTTGACTTATTTCTCTATAATTTGAGAAATAAGCCTTTTTCAGAGAAATTTGTTATAAAATTTTCCCTAGTTTCTTGCTTTCCTTCTAATCTTGGCTGCATTGGTTTTGTTTATACAAAAAAATCTTTAATTTACAGTAATCAAAATTATTCATTTTATATCCTATGATCCTCTCTATCTCTTCTTTGGTCATAAATTCCTCCTTTATCCATAGATATAACAGGCAAAGTATTCTGTGATCCCCTAATATACTTATGTCACTCTTTATTTCTAAATATGCACCCATTTTTGATATACCTTATCTTGGTATATGGTATGAGAGGTTGGACTATACGTAGTTTTTTTTTTTTTTTTTTTTCCCAACTGCTTACCAGTTTTCCCAGAAACTTTTGTCAAATAGTGAATTCTTTCCCCAAAAGCTGGGGTCTATGAATTTATCAAATACTAAATTGCTATGTTCATTTACTGTGATGATCACGTTAGCACCCTGGATACCTTAGAATCAGCTGGAGTCAGGATTAGCAGAAGTCCTTGGTCTTTATTCTTGGTCTTTAGGGGTAGAAGTGAAGGGAATGGATGCACAGAATCTCTGTGGCCTCTCCTTTTCGTCTCCTGCCTAAAAAGTGACTCTGGCTAGTCTTATTCCACCCCCTAGTCCCTTCTACAATTCTCTGTATACACCAAACGATTGGGCCAGCACAGAATAGTGGAAAGAGCCATTTTCCAGCATATGCTACTAGAGCATTGGCCAATCGGTAATTAGCCTTAAGTACTCGGTTGTCCAACCTAAGTGCATCAACTCACAGCTTCAGCCCTTTCCAATTTAGATAGATAGATAGATAGATAGATAGATAGATAGATAGATAGATATAGATATAGATATATAGATATATAGATTGTGTACCTAATATGGATCTAGTGATCCATAATTTTATTTCTTAGCTAATACCAGATTGTTTTCATGATTACAATTTGAAATCTAGTACTGATAGGCCATTTTCCTTCATATTTTTTTCATTGATTTCTTTGATATTCTTGATCTTTTGTTCTTCCAGATGAATTTTGTCATGATTTTTTAGCTCTATAAAATAATTTTCGGTAGTTTCACTTCTATGGCACTGACAAGTAAATTAATTTGGGTAGAATTCTCATTATTATTATGTTGGCTTGACCTATCTCTAAGCAATTAATATTTCTCTTAACACTGTAGATCTGCATTATATACTTTAATAACAATACTCTATGATGATCAATTCTGATGGACATGGTCCTCTTCAACAATGAGATGAACCAAATCAGTTCCAATAGAGTAGTAATGAACTGAACCAGCTACACCCAGCGAAAGAACTCTGAGAGACAACTATGAACCACTACATAGAATTTCCAATCCCTCTATTTTTGTCCTCCTGCATTTTGGATTTCCTTCACAGGCTAATTGTACACTATTTCAAAGCCTGATTCTTTTTGTACATATATTGTATTTATTTTTTACTTTAACATATTTAACATGTATTGGTTAACCTTCCATTAAGGGAGGAAGGAGGGGGAAAATTGGAACAAAAGGTTTAGCAATTGTCAATGCTGTAAAATTACCCATGCATATATCTGGTAAATAAAAAGCCATATTAAAAAACACTTTAGATGTGACTTTAGATATGTGAAAAGTGTTTTGTAATTGTATTCATATAGTTGCTAGTTTATCTTGGCAAATATTTAATATTATCTGCAGTTATTTTACAGGGAATTTCTCTATATATTCCTATTGGATTTTGTTGGTAGTATATAGAAATGCTGATGATTTGTGTGAGTTTACTTCATATCCTGCTACTTTGCTAAAATTGTTAAATTATTTAAACTAGATTTTTAGTTGATTCTCTAGAATTCTCTAAGTATGCCATCATATCTGAAAAGAGTAATAGTTTTGTTTCCTTATTGTCTATTCTAATTCCTTCAATTTCTTTTTCTTCTCTTATTACTATCGCTAGTATTTGTTAGTTAATATTGAATAATAGTTTTGATAATGGCCATTTTTGCTTCACTTTTAATGTTATTGGAAAACCTTCTACCTTATCCCCATTATATATGTTTGCTGATGGGTTTAGATAAGATGCTACTTATTTTAAAGAAAGTTCCTTTTATTCCTATGCTTTCTAAGGTTTTAAAATAGAAATTAGTGTTGAATTTTATCAAAAGGTTTTTCTA
This sequence comes from Sminthopsis crassicaudata, assembly GCF_048593235.1. Lineage (NCBI taxonomy): Eukaryota > Metazoa > Chordata > Mammalia > Dasyuromorphia > Dasyuridae > Sminthopsis > Sminthopsis crassicaudata. The sequence goes on along the minus strand of NC_133619.1, from coordinate 605,266,018 downwards.
CATTTATTGAGATAATCATATGCTTTCTGTTGGTTTTGTTATTTATATGGTCAGTTATGCTAATTATGTTTTCCTGATATTGAAGGAACTGGTTATATCTGAATACAGATTGAAGTGCTCCCTCCCTTTCCCTCCCTCCCTCCCTCCCTCCCTCCCTCCTCTTCCTTCTCCTCCTCCTCCTCCTCCTTCTTCTTCTCTCTCTCTCTCTCAAATTAATTTTTCTTGAGATTTTTATTTTCACTAAAGGAGGAGATCCATGATTTTTTTTTCACAACTTGACTTTTATAGAAATGTTTTCCATAATTTCACAACTGGCTGCTTAATTGGGGATGGGAATAAGAGAACTTAGAATTCAAAAATTTTAAAAACAAAATGTAAAAACAATTTATTTTGAATGCAATGGGAAAAATATTAGATAAATAAAATTAAAGTTAAAATTTTAAAAATTTTTGTCTCTATATCCCCTAGAATCTTATATAGGAGCCAACATATATAGCAGAACCTTAGGAAAGGAATAAGCATTTATATAATGCCTACTATGTGCTGGGCATTGTGCTAAATATTTTTATAATACTACCTCATTTGAGCCTTACAATAACCCTGGGGGATAAGTCCTATTATTTTCCCCATTTTACAGTTGACAAAACTGAGGCAAACAGAAGTGAAGTGGCTTACCCAGAATGACACATCAAATATGTATCTGAGGCTGGATTTGAATTCAGGTTCCTGACTCCAGGCCATCCAAATCACCATCTAACCATGTCTCTATATTTATGTACTTCCTTTTTTCAGCTTAAATTTAGGGCATTGCCCTTATCTCCGTTGAATTTCGTGTAATTAACTGGCTCATTCCCCCAACCACGATTTTTTTGGATCCTGATTTTGTCTTCCAACTTAGTCAAATCTCTCTCCAGTTCTATTTCAATTACCAATTTAATTGGCATGTTATTAGTGTCTGGCTAGTAAAAATGTTGGACAGAATGTACAAGGAAGAGAGAACTCAGGGTCAGTCTTGTAAAAATCTACTTCCAGATTAACACTTCACAGTGCCAGTGGATGCTGTTGGTGGAACAGTGTTGGGAAGACAGAGTTGTCTTGGAAGTTTCCTACTCATAGTACCTGGTGAACTGCCAAAGCATAAAGCTAGCTTTCAGCTCTCCAGACTGCATCTTCAACCTGTTGAATTCTCCTTTGTGTCCATTCTAGGCTAATCAGTTCAGTTCCTAGCTTTTCCTTGCTTAACCCTTTCTCCTGATGTTGCCTTTTCTTCACTGACACAGACAGGTCTCCAGCCAAAAAGCCAGTACCATTGTTTAGCTTCAGGTTTTCAGGATCTCTTTTTACTTTTCTTTCTCCTCTAGATTGCTTTCTTCTTCTTGGGATCCCATTAACCCACATTTCCATTCCCGTCTGTTACTGTAGAGTTTTAGTTCTTGGCTTTCTTCCTTGCCTCATTTTTCCCTGTCATTTCCAATAAACTATAACTAGAGAGGAATTTTTTCAAGCTCAATCACTTTTTCAAGCAGTAAAGTGAGTTTGAATTTCACACACATATAGAAATGGTGATTCCCTCTAGCCAAAAAATGTACATAGTACTATGTCTCAGTTCCCTAGGAAATTCCATCATTTCTCATAGCTCCTAGGAGAGAAAAGTTTAGGCTTGAAATCCTAAGTAGCTAATAATTTCCAGTTCTAACAGTCTTGAATAAAATGCCTGTTGGTTAAATCTAAGCAGCTGACTTTGAAGTGTAGGGTCAAGTATCAGTAAGCTTACCCTAAACTGTACTCCAAGGAGCCTTGCTCTTCTCCTTGTTCCAGCAGTGTCCCAAGTTATTTTTTGCCACTTAATAGACAAGTAAACCAAAGTGGAAAACAAATTAGAAAATTCTATTTTATTCAGGGTTCTCCTGGAAGAATAAAAATGGGATAGGAAAAAGTATGGTATGAGATTTTCGGGTGCTAAGTCTCTGGTTAGGCTCAATGAATGCAACTATAAGAGATTAAATAGATGATATGGGACCTAAAGAAAGTTAGAATTTCCATGCTGGTTCCCAAGGAATGTTCTGGGTTTTCGTTGTCCCCTCAGACCCCAAATTATTCAGGTTTTTCCCAGATAAATTCTTACTTTTTTCCTTCAGTAGGTTTTAGTCAAGCTTTTCAAAGGACAATCCTGGAAAGGTTATCATATCTCATTGAAGGAATTCATCAATAATTTGTCTGACAGATTTGGAACTGTTGCAGGTAAGTAATACAATGGACTTCTATCCCAACTTGAACCCATTTTCACAGGATGGGATCCTCAGAAGGAGGACCTAAAGGTCCTAGAGGTAACCCTGAAGGATTAGGCTTCTGATGCTATTAGTCACAAGCTTCCACATGTGTTTCACATTTATGCTAGGCAACCAGACTTCACTTAGCTTTTACAGAAAATATTTACTAAGGTAGTATACTTAAATGGAAAGAAGGGCTGGTAAACAAACAGTCGGCAGATATAATCTCCCATGCAGAAGAAGCTGTAGAGCCTGCTTCCAGAGAGAAATGATGATCTCTAATGGAAATACTTTGCTTCAGAAGTGTTTTGCTTCTGGAATTAGAGTGTGTATGGATTTCCTATAGGTGTTTCTAGTCTGCTATTCACAAGAAGAGTTTATGGATTACTGGTTGGTTATAGAGCCAAAACAAGAATACATTCAAAAGATCCTCCTCTTTTGCTAGCTTTGGAGAGAAAGGAAAGACTGTTAAGGATCTCTGGGTCTCTCTCACCCAAAGATAGCAGGAAACCAAGCATATGTGGATTTATTATTGCTCCTGTCACTGCTGTATCCATTCTATCCCATTTTTAGGTTGTGACTTTGTCAACTTCAGAAGATCAGGAGAATGAGCCACCAGGAGAATCAGAAGTAGATTTCATTATGGGCATTGCAACCAGATGAACTAGAAATGGAAATGAAGCCCTGAGGAGCAAGGTCTGGTCCTCAGGATCTAGCCAAGGGGGAGCTGAGATATAGACAGATAAAATAGCTAAGCTACATTTGTATATGAACTTGGTAAAATCAATGCTGCGTACAAATTGCATTAAATCTTAGCTTACTCTCCTTAGAAATCAAGGTGATATAGGGGAGAATGTGCCTCCAAGGTGTTAGAGGGACATTTTTGTGCTTCTGTTATCACCAAACCTTTAAAGGAAATATCTTATTGTAAAAAGTTATCAAGATTGTTTTGGTTAAATGGAACTGGGGCATAACTCACTGGTAGCTAAGAAGGGAGAAACACTTCAGAAAGGGAACTTGAGTTAATAGCCTCTGAGAAAGGCCAGGGAAATGAGCCCTAGTATCCTGAGGGGAAGGAGGGATAGTCAGAATTGCTCAGAGATAATGATACCCGAGAAATTGCTATTCCAAGAACATTTCCCCAGAAGTCTGAAAGGGAAAAAAATCCTCCTTTCTTTGCACATACAAGGTCCCTGGGGAAATAGACTCAAACTGATAGTATAATGGTGTTAGAACACATCAAAGGGATACTCCTACTTCCTTGCTCTGGAAGTCCTTTTCTCCCTTTGAGTAGTCTTCATAAAGTTTGTTTCAGGGTGGGATGTCAAAAATGGAGTAGTCACTCCACATGGCTAGCCCCTTGCAAGGTAATACATCTTAGTTAGAAGAATTGATCCACTGCTGGGCTGGGCCAGTCTCTTATTGGGCCAGGCTGTTTAGTTCCCATTTAATCTTTCCAGACCTTGCAAAAATATTCACAAGGTCATTGCCTGGGTACTTCCATCTCAAAATTACTGTTCAGTCACTTCTTGACACTTGAATAGTGCTTGGGACTTGGAGCCAGGAAGATTTATCTTCATGAGTTCAAATCTGGCCTCAGACACTTAAAAGTTGTGGGACCCTGAACAAATCACTTAACCTGCTTGCTTCAGATTCCTTATCTATAAAAATGAGCTGGAGAAGGAAATGGCAAGCCACTTCACTGTCTTTGCCAAGAAAACCCCAAATGGGGTCATGAAGAGTCAGACATAACTGAAAAAATGACTGAACAACAACCAAAAAATACCCCTTGAGTCCTGTGACTAGTGCTACTGGCCTCAGTGGACTCTCCTATTGGTCCTAGTCATTAATGGGGCCTCTGATATGATCTCTGGATCTTGATAACTCCCAAGATTGCTGCCTTGATATGTCTACCTTGGAACACAATCTCCTAAATAAAAAAGTAAATAAATAAAAGACACAAGCAACCATGTGCATACATCCTCCTTGATTGAGCAGGAGACAGGGTAGCCTCTCTCCTCCTTTGGCTCCTTTAGGGCAATACCCTGAGACTTGCCATCTTCCAGATATGAAGTGTTTTCTCAGATCTTTTATCTATACTTGCTGTGTCTCTCTCTGTTCCCAGCTGGATAAGTTGTTTCCTAGTGGTTCAATTTCTCCAATAATTTGGTCAATGGGGAAGGTGGGAAAGAGGAAGAAATTCTCTCCTTGACCAACCAAGAATAATCTCCTTTGAACTTGGAGTCTTTTATCATAGAGCACTGCATCTGGAGTCTGGAAAAGCTGAGTTCAAATCCAGCCTCTAGCACTTAATAGCTGCATGACCCTGGCAAATCACTTAATCTGTCTACTCCAGTTTCTTTACTAAAAGCAATCCTCATATATCACGTACTCAAGGCTCTTTAGCTGTCTGATTGCCCTCCTCTGGATATTCTCCAACTTATCAGAATCCTTCTGAAGCCAGGATGCCTGGAACAGCTCACAGGAGAGGTCTAACAAGGTCACAGTATTGAGGGACTATCACCTCCCTCTTCCTGAAAGCGCCATCTCTCCTAATGCAGCCTGGGATTGCAGCAATTTTTTTGTCTGCCAATTCACACTGCTGACTCATTTTCCTGGTAGCTCTGGGCAGAAGCCAGTTGTCTTAAATCTTACTCTCCAGCTGCCTCTAGAGAAGAAAGCTTCTCCTGGAAATCATGGGGTTCTGGTTGGGATTTCAATTCTAAGTGTGGAGATCCATCTTAACCCAATTAATCAATCATCAGAGTGGACTAGGTATTAAGGAATTCCTTATGATCTCATAAGATGGTGTAGACAATCTCTTAATAAATGTCAAGACTCATGGAGTTCTTGGCCATTAGATGAAAGGCCAATGATGACATGCAGGAAATATCTTGTGATGAGTTAAGATCAAGCAACTCCTCTTGGATTTTGTATTAAATAGCAGTTAGTCTAGTGGTGAACAGATAAAAGCTGGGTATTAGCCTATTGGTAGTAATGGACAGCTAGGTGGTACAGGGGATAGAAGGACCTGAGTTCAAGGCAACTAGTGTCCTAGGCAAGTCACTTAACTGCTTTCTGCCTCAGTTTCCTCATCTGTAAAATGAGGTAGAGAAGGAAATGGCAAAACACACCAGTATCTTTGCAAAAAGAACCCCAAATGGGGAGACAGCTGAACAACAAATAATCATCACTATCAATCATCATAACAAAAGCATTTATAAATTATTTAAGTGTGCAAAGTACTCTCTGATCATTATAGCAGCCCTGGGAAGGAGGTGCTGTTATTATCCCCATTTTACAGATGGGGGAACCACAGCTGCAAGTAGTAAAGGGATTTGCCAAAGGTCACATGACTTGACCTTTCTGACTCCATGTCTAACAGCCTGTCCATTGTGGTCCCTTGCTGCCTCAATTGAAAACAATCATCTGTCTATCCAATGGGATTGTAGAACATACTGCCTCACCTATCATCCCTGACAGTCCATCTTCCTATTCTTCTCACTTGCTCAGCCAGTATAATTCAATACCTAGAAAAAGAAACAAAATACATGTTCTATGCCCTCAAGTGAGATTTAGAATAATAGTAAAAACATATAATATAATATTATTATTATTACTCACTTCTATATCATTTTAACATCTACAGAATACTTTCCTCCTAGCAAACCTACGAGTTCAGTAATGCCATTGTGATTATTCCCATTTTACAGTTGTGTAAGTAATTCATCCACATAGCTAGGAAGTTCTGAAACAGAGACCTAAACCTTGGCTGTTGGGTAGGGGTTTTGGATTGAGAGAGAAAAAGAAAAAAACCATTCCAGGCATCTCTATTGCACGACCAGACCTAGGAAGAAAGGTGACCTGGGAAGGACTTGGCCTGGTTCATAGCAGGATATGAGGTTGGAGAGATCAGCAGGCTCAGATGGATGAAGACCTTGATAATTCAAGTGTGGGGGAGGGATGATTTGACAGGTAAATGAAGTTTCTACAGATTCTCAAGTAGGAAGTGATTGGACAAGACATTTTTGGGGAAAAAAAAAGGAAGCACTTCTAGTAAATAAGAGGAAGCAAAGGGGATGCAGATTGATCTGTGATCATTTCAACTAGCCTACCCAACTGCTATTTTCTATTGCTCTCTGGTCCTCAGCCCTGTCTCAGTCTCACTTGCATGGAGCTCTCTTGCTCAGATCTGATCAGCACCTAATCTCTGCTCCTCTGTGCTTTATTTTTCCTGCTCCCTATCTTTGATGGCTTGGCAGAAACATAGGACTGCATAGGCTACTTATCACAAACATTTATATAGTACCTACCATATTCCAGGCAATTGTTATCTTATTTGCCCTTCACAACAACTCTGGAAAGTTAAAATTAAACCTTAATCAATTCATTAATTTAATAAATTAATAATAATTAATTAATTAATAATAAATTAACCATTAAAAATTATTATCCTCGCTTTTTAGGTAAGAAAACTCAGGTAAACAAAGATGCCTTGTCCAGCTGGGATCACACAGCTAGTGTCTGAAACTGAATTTTAACTTGGCTTTTCCCTTCTGTCTCTCCACAAAGCTTCTTTGCCTGCATTCTCCTGAAAAGAGGTTTCCCCTCAATATCAAAGGACACCTTTTGGACACATTCAAATATCCTAGTCTGTGATGCTCCAGCATCTTGGTGTGTCTAAGAAAGAAATTATTTTTAAAAAAAGGAATTATTTTTAAAATGATTAGGAGGAGCTCAATTAATAACTGAAAGAAAATCTCTACTATAAAAAGAATGATTAGAAAGAAGATCAATTAATAACTAAAAGAAAATCCCCATTATAACAAAATAATAACAATTAGCATTCACAAAGCACTCCAAGATTTATAAAACCCTTTACAAATATTATTTCATTTAAACCTCACAATAACTCTGGAAGATGGGGCTCAATAGAGCCTATCTTACTATACCTATTTTACAAGTGAAGAAACTGAGGCAAACAGAAGATAAATGCTTTGCCCAGAGTGATACAGCTAAAATATGTTTGAAGCTAGATTTAAAGTCAGGTTGCAGTGTTCTATCCACTGTGCCACCTTACTGCCTTAGCATCTCTTATGTATTCATTTATCCTATACTTGAATATCTCTAAAACCAATATTATCTCATAGCAAATGTTTAATAAATGTTTGTTGATTGATTGTGTGACTTCTTCCTGCCCCCAATTATTACTTGCCCCAAGGCTTTGTCTGGAAAAAATAAATAATAATAGAAGGCTTTGACTTTCACCATTTTTAAAATTATCATTCGTTCCTACTGTTCCTATTGTGCCACACCCCCTTTCCATAAAATATTTTTAAACCCTCAAAATAATCATGTGCAGTTTTGCATAGTATATCCCATCAAGAATATATGTTTCACAATGAGGTGGTTCAAGGCAATTCCAATAGACTTGTGATGGAAAGTGCCATCTGCATCCAGATAGAGAACTATGGAGACTGAATATCGATCAAAATATAGTATTTTCACCTTTTTTATTGTTGTTGATTGCTTTTTTTCTTTCCTGTGGTTTTTTCTCTTTTGATCTGATTTTTCTTGTACAGCATACCAAATACAGAAATATGTTTAGAAGAATTGCACATGTTTAACCTATAATGGATTGTTTGCTATCTTGAAGAGGAAGGGGGAGAGAGAGAAAAATTTGGAACACAAGGTTTTGCAAAGATAAATGTTGAAAATTATCTTTGCCTGTATTTGGGAGAATAAAATACTATAAAATAAAAAAGAAAATTTAAAAAGAATGTATGTTTCATGCTGTTTTAAGTCCATCACCTCTTTGACAGGAGACAAGCAGCAAGATTAATTTTTGGTCCTCTGTTTCAGGTTTATCTTGGGTATTAACCAGCATTTCCTCTATCCTCAGTTTTTCTCTAAAACATTGCTCTCATTGTATAAATGATAACATTTTTGTTCTTCGGCCATCAGGACTGCAATACACACAAGCTCATGATAGGAAGAAACTGAAAAGAAAACAGATGGGGAGGAAACCCTTAGGTGCACATGTAAAGTGTGATGTTTGTTTTTTCCTACCTGTTTCTTTTGAGAAGCTAAATTCTTCTTTTATTGTCATGCAGTAAATTGGGGCATTTGAGTAGAATGTAGTTTGGCTAGGAGTGAACAGGGGTCACAGGTTATGGTCTCCTAAGCACTGTCTTGTGAGTGACAAAAATGACTATGAGAGAGTAAACTGATGGAGAGAGCAGGGCCCAGGAGAGTTGTAAAAATAAAGCAGGGCTGGTCAGGTCCCAGGTTGGAGAGAAGGCAAGGCAACCTGAAGTAAGTGCTTTGAAGTTGTCCCTCTGACACCTAAAAAGGGAATGCTGGGAGGATTTTGAGGAAGGATTTGGGGAGATTATTGGGCAAAGAACTCCTGAAAGTAACATGACAGTAGTCTTTGCTATATCTAATAAAGCACATGTCTACAGAAAGTTTATTTTCTGTATACTATAAATATAGGCAGTGCAAAGTGAGGAGATTTCCCCTGGGTATAAGGGAGAAATTAGACCCATTTGGTATTTCTATTTTAATATCCCAAACAATATTTGATACCAGTTCCTATTTGAGAATTAAAAACCCAGTCATTGAGGGTTTTTTCTTGCCCAGCTTTTCCTGGAACGCTTTGAGACCAAGGCTTGACTTTTAAAGAAACCAATAGAGACCCCAAGGCTTCAACAGGATTTGCCAAATCAAATTGTGATTCCCCCTCTCCAATTCAGTTCAGAAAACAAAAAAGATTTAATACTCACTTGCAAGGTTCTAAGCTAGGTATTAGGAAATAATAATTAAAAAACGTTGTCCTTTCATTTGAGGAATTTACATTTCCTCAAATTTATTTATTTAGGCTACACGGACAGAAATTTATAATTAAAGAGGGAGGATGTGGCACCTGGGCTGAGCTTTGAAGGAAGACAAAAACTTTGAAGGCTGACTGAGAAGGAGATGCATTGAATCAATCAACAAGCATTTATTAAGTGCCTATTCTGAGCCAGACATTATACCAGGCATCGGGTTTATAAGTACATTAAATGAAACAATGAAACAAGAAACTTACATTAATAGGGCCACTAGTAAGATTGTTGTCCTTCGGTCTGGAAGAGAACCAAAATGACATCACTGTGTTGGAGTAAAGGTACCATGTGTCTGCCTGTGCTTAATGAGACCATTTTGAGCTAGGAAGGCTCTACCACAGGGGAGGCCCCAATTGTCTATAAGAACATTTGGAGCAGAGATGTCTCTAGACCCATTCATTTAAGACCAAGAGGAAACTGGCTTCCGAGGATACAAGAGAGGGTCTTGTAGGGCATCTCTTAAGTTTTTCTAGCCAGTTTCTAATGGGTGGATACTTGTTTTACTTCTAATTCTCCATAATATATGCTAAAATAAATGTTGATATCTATCAGATCTTTTGTCTTTGGCTTCCTTAGGATATATGTTCAGTTGTGGGATCAGTGGTTGAAAAGGTGTGGACAGTTCCATCATTCTTCTTAAATAATTCTAAATTGGTATATGAATGATTATATCATTTCATAGTGCCACTAATCAAGTACTGTATTCCAATGATGGAACAGCTACAGGTAGTACATTGGATGGAGCACCTGACCTGGAGTCAGGAAGACTCAATTTTCTTATTCAAATCTAGCCTCAGATACTTACTAGCTGTGTGACCCTGGGCAAGTCACTTAATCCAGTTTGCCTTAGTTTTTCATCTGTAAAACAAGAGAAGGAAATGGCAAACACTCTAGTATCTTGCCAAGAAAATCCCAAATGGAGTCATGAAGAGTCAGACATGACTAAAAAATGACTAAATTTCCATATTCCTTTCAACATTGTTGGTTCCTAATTTTTTCTCATATTTTCTGAGTACAGGTGAAAATTCAGAATTATTTGAATTTGTATTTTTCTTATCCCTTGTGACTTGGAGTATGTTTTCATGTGGTTACATTTAGGCTTCAGTTCTTATGAAAACTTTCTATCTTTTGGTTTTTTTATTGGGGAAATGGCTCTTGCCAATACACACATATAAACACATGTACATATGTGTGGCACTTCCCTATATACTTTGGAAACTTGGATTTTTCTAGCAAGATTTAATGACTAAAGTACCACTGCAGGTTTTTAAGGAGAGTCATAATCTAAACCTTAGGAAGATTATTTGGGCATCTGTATGAATGATAGATTGAAAACAAAAGAGACAAGGCTGGAAGATCAATTAGGATGCTGTTTCAATAGTCCAGACAAGAGGCGATTAGGATCTATACAAGGAGGCACCATGAAATAACCATTCATATACCGATTTGGAATTATTGAAGAATAGTAATGGAACTGTGCATATTTTTTCATGTGAGAATGAAAATGTGAGAAGTTTTAAGCAGATAGAATTCACCCAGACTTAAGTACTGCTAAGAAACAGGAGCAGGGGTAAAAAGAAAGTGGAAGAGTCAGAGGTAACTCTGAGATTAAAGAGGATCTCCATGGAGGTGGGAGGCACATACATGTTACACATTGCACATGTATTCAGACTATTTCAATGCATTTGTTGGTTGCACTGATTTTTTCTCTTAATTTTTTTTCTGTATAAAAATATTGTTTGATTTATGGGATCGTTCTCTGAAAGAGGAAGACGGAGGAATTGGGGGAGGGAATTATGATGATATAAAAATAAAAATATTAATAAAATGTATAAAACACAATTTTGTTCTCCTTGTGTATGTTTTCCTATTTATGCTTCATATGGCATAGGATGGATAGAAATGCAGATTTAGAGCTGAAGGGTTCCTTTGAGATCATCTGGTCCAATCCCTTTATTTTATGGAGAAAGAAATTGAGACTGAAGAATAATGAACAGGATTTGAACTTCACTCTAGGTTCAGCATGCTTTTCCCTGCATCACACTTTTTCATAATTTTACCAAGAGAGAGATTAGGGCTGCATAAGCAGATTTAAGAATTACCGGCATGGAGATAATCATTGAATCCATGAATACTGGATTTAATAGGCACAAAGATGGGAAGGGAAAAGAATTCCAAGCAAGTGAACAGTTTTAGAAGAGAGAGAGAGAGAGAGAGAGAGAGAGAGAGAGAGAGAGAGAGAGAGAGAGAGAGAGAGAGAGAGAGAGAGAGAGAGAGAGGTGGGAATGAAAGATAATTTGTATTTCCTCCTAATGAATGCTTTCCTTGGCTGGATCCTAAATCCCAAATTAATCTGAGTTTAATATCTTGATAATAATAAGGAAGATTCAAGATCTGGAATTTAAAAAAAGAAAACTCCCAGGCTTTTAAAGCTTTCTTTTAGATTAAGAGGTTGTCCATTGAAAGACCTAAGAATGGGGCAACTAGGTGGTGGAGTGGACTAACCCTGGAGTTAGAAGACTTATTACCCTGGACAAGTCACTTAATCCCAATTGCCTCAAAAAAAAAAAAAAAAAGACTTAAAAATGCTGATAAACACAATGACCTACTATATTTCCAGAAGACCCATGGTGAAACATGCCATCTATTTCTAAATAAGAGAGGTGATACATGCAAAGTACAGATTGAGGGATTTGCTTTTATGCATGTATGCATATTTGTGTACATTTATAAGTGCATGCAAATCTGTGTGTATATGTGTGTACACATAAGTATATATATATATGTATATATATATATATGTATGTATGTATATGTATACACATAAGAGACACCTGGATGGCTCAGTGGAAAGACCACTGGATCCTGGGCAATTCATGGCCCCTGTTTGCTTAAATCCACTGGAGAAAGAAATGGCCAAACATTCCAGTATCTTTACCAAGAAAAACCCTGTATGGGGGTTACAAAAAGTCAGATTCGACTGAATGATATATACATATGTGTGTATGAATATGTATATGTGTGTATGGATGACATGGCCAACACAGTAATTTGTTTTTGCTTGACTTTATATCTTTGTAATGATTTTTTTGAGGGGGAAAATTGCTTCCTGAATAGGAAGGGGTTTTAGAAATTGGAGAAAGAGAATGTGGAGTTGAAATTGAATTTAAGAGTAATTTTTTAAAGGCTAAGAGGTTATCATTGGGTGATATCTTCCCTACTATCCCCATTTTCTCTTTGATCACTTCAGATGCTAATGGATCATTTCCTAGATATATCAGTTTCATCCCACCATAGTTAATAACTGATCCCAGACTAGAAGGAAATTTCTTTAAAAACTGGCATAGGTGGTGGTGGGGCCCCCGGGGCTTCAAAAGCCTAGGAAAAGGAAATTTAAAAGCGCAAAGTCATGTACCTGGGCAGAATAGAATACACATAACCAATGATTTCACTTTTTGTTTAAAACCACCCCGATGGGTGCTTCTTGAAAGTAGGTCAATTTTGCTAATATGCTATGGTCTTATGGTTCTGTTAGTTCCAGTATGGTATGTGCCACAGTGACACTGACATTATCCCCACAAAATCAAATTTTGGCTCCATTTGCCCCCATCCACAAACATTCTTGAAAAATATCAGAATATCATTCAAATATCATTTGCATCTGGTCTTGATATTAATAACAAGCACTTAGAGTAACAATGAATATGAGGTACAGGAAAACCATTATTTTCCCCATGGGAAAATTCAATATCAAAGTGATTTGGAAAAAACAAAAAACACTCCCCTTTGTTTTCCTAAACTTGGACTTATTAGTCTTTTTCTTCCTAATCTACTTTATGTTTCTGTAGCTTTACTCCCAGAAAGAATAGAATTTTTGTCTGGGTTTGTTTTCTTAAATAGCATCTGTCATACTTAAGACATTATTGATAACAAGCCTTTTGAAAACCAGATTACAAGCACTCAACACACCTTTCTGAGAAGCTGGGATGACAGCATGGGCAATGGAGTGATAAGCAACAATAAGTCTTGAAATGAGATAGAGATGGGTTTTGGTTACTATCAATGGATAATAAAGTGCTAGACTAAAACGCAGAATAACTAGGTTCTAGTGTCTGTTCTGCTACCAGTTGTCTTTCATTTCCCCTCATAGAATCTCAGTTTTTTCCATTGTAAAAATGAGGTATTTTAATAGATGATTCCTAAGGTTCCTTAAAACCCTAGGACGCTTTATCTGGGAACTGAGAACATTAATTTCTTTCCTGAGATATTTTCTTTTCCAGGTCTCCAAATGTAATAGGAGAATTCCCCTTGAATTAAGGGCTCTTGGGGAGAATATAACATAAAAAGTTCTTTTTCTGCTTATGTACCATCTCTTTTAGTGACCTAATTGGCTCCCATGGGTTCAGGCATCAACTCTCTGCAGATGACTCCCAGATCCATATATATCCAACTCTAGTCTTTCTCCTGAGTTCTAGCCTCATAATGACAACTTTCCAATGGCCATCCACACCTCAAACACATGTCCAAGATGGGATTCATCAGCTCAGTGGATGCCCATCAGTTGGACAATGGCTGAATAGGCTATGGTATATGAATGTTATGGAATATTATTATTCTATAAGAAATGATGAGCAGGTTGATTTCAGAAAAACCTGGAAAGAATTTCATGAATAGATGCTGAGTGAAATGAGTAGAACCAGGAGAACATTATACACAACAGCAGCATATACAATGATCAATTCTGGTGGACATGAATCTTTTCAACTATGAGGTGATTCAGGCTGTGTCCTATGGTCTTGTGATGAAGAGAGCCATATGCACCCAGAGAGAGAACTGTGGGAACTGAGTATGGATCACAACATAAGCATTTTCACTTTTTTATCGTTGTTTGCTTGCATTTTGTTTTCTTTCTCATTTTTTTTCTTTTTGATTTGATTTTTCTTGTATGATATTTGTGGAAATATGTATAGAGGAATTGCACATGTTTAACATATATTGGATTACTTCCTGTCTATGGGAAGGGATAGGAGGAAGGAAGGGAAAAAATTTGGGGAATACAAGGTTTTGCAAGGGTGAATGTTGAAAATTATCTATGCATATGTTTTAAAAATAAAAAACTTTAATAAAAATTTTAAAAAACAAGATGGGATATATCAATCAACCAACATGCATTTATTAAGCACCTAATATAGGCTAGGTCCTGGGGGCTACAAAGACAAAAGTGAAACAGTTTCAACCTTGAAAGAGCTTCCAGTCTTAAATAACTTATCACCTCTCTAGCTCCTCAAATATCCCCCCAAACTCATCCCTCCCCCATCTTTCCAGCCACACAGGTTCACAGCCTGGTGTCATCCCCCATGATTTTCTCTTCCTCCACCTCCACCCCTAATATTGCCAAGTTTGGTCCATTTTACCTCCACAATGTATATCTCATCCAATATTTTCTCTCTACTCACTCAGCCCTAGGTCAGATCATCATTACCTCTCAATGGAAGTTTCCAGTAACCTAATTAGCCTCTTTATTTCCATTCTCTCCCCTCTCCAATCTACCCTCTACATAAATTCTAAATTAATATTCCTGATATTAAATTAATATTGCTAATATTTCTAAATTAATATTTCACAGGTCTAATAATGTCAATCACATGCTCAAAAATCTTCAATGAATTCCTATTATCTCTAGGATAGAATTAAACTAATTTCCTTGGCATTTAAAGCTTTCCACAAAATTTGTTTTGCATGACTTCATATTTATAATGGGTTTTGGATTTCTTGTTGGGTAGGGGTGGAGGAAAGGAAGAGAGAAAAAGGGAGAGCATCTGAAACTGAAGATAAAATAAAACTGAATTTTAAAAAATAAACCTTCTATAAACTGATTCCCACCTGCCTTTCCAGATTTAATTTATATTTTATTACTCCCCCTTTTTGATCTCTATTCCAGACAAACTGGCCTATTTCCCTAACTCACTATGCTGAATGATAACTTATAGATTTCATGACTGTAATATGGCTATAGCCTTTAATGCCTTCTTCAGATCTGGAATACATAACCTTCCCCCTTTTATCTCAAAGAATATTTAGCTTCCTTTCTGTTTAAACCCAGAACTCATGTCTTGGTAACTCCTGATTCCTCCCCCTCATTGAAATTTCCTTCCTAAAATTTCATTGTACTACTCATTTGGGCAAATTTAACCTCCTACTAGAACAGAAGCTTCTTGAGGGCAGGAACTGTTCTCTCTCTCTCTCTCTCTCTCTCTCTCTCTCTCTCTCTCTCTCTCTCTCTCTCTCTCTCTCTCTCTCTCTCTCTCTCTCTCTCTCTCTCTTTTCTGTAGATCTCCAGAATAACTTCACAAAGGTCTTTGAACTGAATTGAATTGAATTGAATTGAACTGAGTTGCAGTCTGTTCATTCCAATCTTTGCTTAAACTGTTTCCTTGCTCAGAATTCTTTCTCCTTCCCTTCTTCCTACCTATTAAAATCCTATTAAAATTCATCCCACTACTGCCATTCCTTTCTTTAAGTAGCCTTTCCTGTTATATTGATTTCATTAAAAAAAATCACTAAGCCTTACTATGTGCATGTAGAAAAGACACTGAGCTCTAACTTCTCTCAATTAATCCACTCATTGTCTGATCCAATTCTCTCACTTTATATATACTGCATGATCCAGAACCCCAAGATCTGAGATTTCATGAACTAGAATAAATCCTGGGGACTATCCCTACAAAATCAAACTTTGGCTCCATTTGGCCCCATCCATTCATGGAAAATATCAGAATGTAGTTTGAATATCATTTGGGTCTGATCTCCATATTTATAACGAGCACTCAAGGTAAAAATGGGTATGAGAACAGGAGAGCCATTATTTTCCCCATAGGAAATATAGAAAACACATAAAAGATTCAGAACATGCCATAAATAATGAATATATTTTCTCCTTTTCAATGATGTCTTACCTTTCTCTGTGTTTTGAATCCTCAAATTCATAATAGGATTTTATGTATCGCGCTCCTATAAGAGACAAGGTTCCAACAATCCATGAGTCTCCTTGTCAAAATAGGAAAGCCTTATAGTACCATCCTGAAGGCTTAAAATTCCCTTAGGAAGGGAGGAGGGATGACACTTGGAGCTATCCATAAAAACAAATGAGAGTTAAAATAATTGAGGGATACTATTTTGCTTTTGCATTGAAAAAATAGAGGTCTCCTAAGATCAGGAATAAACTCAAGCTTTAAGAATGTGGATATTTTAACGATAATTGGGCAGAAAAGAGAAAAGGATTGGGAGAGTGCACAATTTAAATGTTTCTACTAGGTCTGTATCCCAAAGAGATAATAAAAGAGGGAAAAGAATTCATATGTATAAACATGTTTGTAGCACCCTTTTTGTAGTGGCAAGGAATTGGAAACTGAGTCGATGCCCATTAGTTTGGGCATGGCTGAATAAGTTATGGTATATGAATGTTATAAAATATTATAATTTTACAAGAAATGATGAACAGGCTGATTTCAGAAAAGCCTAGAAAGAATTACATGACCTGATTCTGAGTGAAGTGAGCAGAACCAAGATAATATTGTATACAATAACAAGAAGATTATCTAATGATCAACTTTATAAAAAGGCTCTTTTCAACAATGGGGAGGGAGGGAGAAAAATTCAGAACACCAGGTTTTGCAAAGGCAAATGTTGAAAACTATCTTTGCATGCATTTGGAAAAATGAAATACTATTGGAAAAAAATTAAGGCTGAATACATAAGCCTCATGCAGTTAATGTCATCAGATGTGTGCAGACACAAAAGAGCATTGCCAATGGCGGTGGAAATGCAATGGGAACTCTGAGCTTCAAGGATAAATATAATCCACAGTGCTCAGACTCAGCAGGTTCCAAGACTTCTCTTGTGTAAGCCACAGAGACACAGAATTACCAGTAGTGAACTGAAGTCGCAGAATCAGAGATAATTAGTTAAGAGATGGAACAATATAGAATCCTATTCTACTTGGAGAGGTAGAGGAGCAAGAACATCTCCATCAGGTAATCATTGGAATAACAAGTTCACCTTCTATTATAATTGTGGATTAGATGCACCTACTTACATTGACTGTGCTGATAAAGAGAACACGGTCTTGATCATGAAGAAGTTAAAATCTTCTGATCCAAATTCAAGAAATCAGAACGGGGTTAGAAAAAGATGCCACTTTGGAGCCCAAGGACAATCACATTGACATCATCATCAGTTCCCAATGGGTCTATTATTCCATCTAGACTCATAGTACCTTGTGCAGAATTAATTATAACAATCAAAAATGTAGATGGCAATGCTGTCCTGGAAAAGTTACTATCATTTTCCATCTTTTTATGACCAGTATTTGGGTAAAATACCATTAAAGCCTACAAGAGGGATTTGGACTTAGTGGTTTGAATGATAAACATTATCTATACCTGAGATATAGCCAAATGACCTTGAAATTTCCTAAGGAAGTTGTCATTGTCAACAAAAATTAGACACTCTGGATCTGGTGTGTCTAAACCCTCCAGTATTCACTAGAGTATCAGTACTAATTAGAATTAATACTAGTCTTTTCAATATTTTAACAAGATATTGTAAGCAACAAACTAGGGCCCAGTACCTATACACTTTGATCTTCCATGAAGACTGTGCAAAGGCTGTACAAGAGAATAGAGGCAAGAGATTCTGGTGAGAAGCCCTAAGTATTCACTTTCTGTGCTGAATCCTGAGGTTTAACTTTGGGGACTCGCTAGTACCACAAAAGTAGAATGATAGCTTGAAGCTGGAACTCAGCAAGAAGAGATGTTTCCTTGCAGGAGTGGGATGTGGGATATTGAAATACAACCCACAGAATCCAGCTCACTGATTCTTGACCATTTAGAGAAAGATCAGAGGATTCCCCTACAATGGATGCACAATCCAGCAGATCATATGCATCATCCATAGTGATGCCTAAGAAAAATGAAAAGATACAATCTAAACTTTGAACCAAAAGGCTAAAGTGGACCAGTACACAATGCCATGGGAACAAAATAGTTGTCTTGAGCAGTCAGTAGTCTTCAGTTATGGACCTGCATAGTATATATTCTACCAGATTTCTATACCTGAGAGAAGGCAGCAATAAAACTGTTTTCATCATTCAAAGGAGTTTCAAGTTAGGATAACTGGAAAGCGAACCCATACAAAGTAAATGAGATTTGACAACGTTAGTTTACAAAATGATCTCAGAGAATGGAAAAGTTCCCAACAAACTAGGGCCCAGTATTTACATACTTTGATCTTCTATGAAGACTGTGCAAAGGCTATACAAGAGAATAGAGGCATTCAGAGGCAAGACTGACAAAAAGAGATAATCCACTAGCTGTATAAAGACTTTCCGACCCAGATATGGAGATTTAAAGTGAAGTCCAATGAAAACTGTATTATCAATGGTAGAACAGAGGCAACTCCTTTCATATCCCAAACTGCTACAGAAACTCATAAGTACACATTCAATCCACAGAGCTCAAAAATACTGATAGCCAAATTGGAATGGTTGTCGAACTACACAATTCTACAATGATGTTGATCGTCAGCCCATACCAACTACTAGCTCAGATACAAGAACTGAGAAATCAATCAATATTATGAGAACTAAGTCTACTAATCACTAAGTTTAATTATGATATTGCAGGTAAACTTGAAAACATGTATATCTTGAAAACATGCAATACTGCTAGAGATTAAAGTGTCTTTCTAATTGAATTGAATGTGTTTACTGCTGTACATGTGAATTTCTGCATGATTAAGAATGTTTGTTTTTATGTTGCTGTTATGTTCCTTTGACTATGTTTTGTGTTATATTCATACTATATTAAAATCTATTCACTGTTTTGTGTACACTACTTATAGTTAAGTTATATTTTATATGTAGAGCTATTGATATTGTATTAGCTAGCTAGTTTTGCTTTGTTAATTAGCGAGGCTTACTGCTTTTGAATAATGTTGGGTAGCAGGATATTCATAGGGCAGTTAGGTGACATGGTGCATAGAGTTCTGCTCTTGGAACCAGGAAGACTCATCTTCATGAGTTCAAATCTGGCATTAGACACTAACTGCATGATCCTGGGCAGGTCACTTAATCCTGCTTGCCTTAGTTTTTCATCTGTAAAATGAGATAGAGAAGGAAATAGCAAAGCATTCCCAAAACAGGGTCATAAAGATTCAGAGACCACTTGAAATGATTCAACAACAACAACAACATAGATATGTATGTACTTCCAAAGTGCGCACGTGTTATCTTGTGTGTTGTCAATGTAATATCCTCACAAGGTAGTATCCGCTAGAGCATACCATATGGTACTTAAAGGTATATAATATACCTGTATACAGTACCATATATAGTCTGTATCATGACACCATGTGCTGTTTGGTTGGGTGTTTTTTTGCATATGCTTTTAATGTTAATTTGTTTTATTTTAGTTCAGTAGTACCTAAAATGGGTTGCCTGGGACACTAGGAAAATCATCCTTGTTATTTTAAAGAGATGATTGTGTTTACATTATATACTTGTGGGTTTTAGATCTGTCCCAACTGATCTTTGCAAGGGACTGCAGAGTTTTAGCCCAGGGAAGGAATGTAACCCTGTCCCCAAACTATTGGCATAGGATACTCTCCTTGGTGAAAATGAATGACCTGCCATGAATAAGGGGAAGGAAGGAGTTGGCTAAAGGTAAAAGCTTCAGTTCTCAGCCAGTTTCTTTTGGACTCTCCAAAGAGCAGTTCCCCCGCCCACCTTGGAGCTTGTGAAGTTTCAAATTTTCTTTGATAATAAAGTCCACTTCCAGCTTGATGGAAGAGGCTAATCTTACTTCAAGTTGTTGAAGGGAAAGACTCTGGGAAAGAGGCAAGAGCTGGCGGTCTCCATCATGTCCTTATCCCTTTAGAGACTTTGGGGAGTTTTGTCTTAGAGGAGATCAGGATCCTTTCTCTTGTTTGAGCTGAGTTATCTCACTCCCAAAGGGAAAGTTCCATCATTCTGTATTGTTTGGTGTGTATACATATACACATACATACATACATATATACATACATACACATACATATTCAACAAATATCTTCTCTGATTTCTGTTCTGTTATAATTTGGATAAAGGAGTTTCTTTGCTATTCTGTGTATATTAGTTGTGAAACTAGTATTTGGTGGGCAAAGGACAAATCTTTGAATATAGAGCTTGGGTTCTCTCTTCCCCCCCAAATGATAGAGATTAAAAAATTAAGTGGTATTCAATCATATCCCCTACATTAATAATATTTAAGGGAGAAGACTGAAAAACTTCTAATCCAGTACTCTTTCCTGAGGAAAGCAAAGTGACCTCCATCCCCAACTTCCTGCTTCTCCTACCAGCTAAAATGAAAGTCTCCCTTGAGGAAAAGTTAGGGGGGAAAAGCAAGATATGTTACACACAAGAGACCCTTGTGATACATGGGGTTCACTATACTCCTCTTCCTTACATACGGGCCTCTCTAAACTTGTGGATCCCCCTCCCCCCATCTTCTTCCTCCAATAGCATTAGATATCTACTGCTCCTTCATTTTCAAGGGCCCACATCTGTTCTCTGGGGTGTCTTCAAAGAAAAGAAAAAGAGGGAAAGGAGAAAAATGGAAAATGGGGGGAAATAATGCCTCAACTGACCCTCTTTTCCAAGCCAACGCTAAAGGATGATTCTAACTCAAAAGACCAATCACAATCTATAGATCCAGGAGGTATTGAGAAGACTGGATCAGTGAGTGTCTGCTTTGTTCATTCATCTTTAGTCTTTATCAGCCACCATTCCTACCCATTCAATAGTAGCAATGGAGGTGATGGTGGTATTAGTAGTAGTAGTTGTGATAGTAGTAGTAATAGTGGTAGTAATAGTAGTAGTTGTGATAGTAGCAGTAATAGTAGTAATAGTAGTGATAGTAGTAGTAATAGTGGTAGTAGTTGTGATAGTAATAGTAGTAGTAGTAGTTGTGATAGTAGTAGTAATAGTGGTAGTAAAGTAGTAGTTGTGATAGTAGTAGTAATAGTAGTAGTAAAGTAGTAGTTGTGATAGTAGTAGTAATAGTAGTAGCTGTGATAGTAGTAGTAGTAGTTATAGTAGTAGTAATAGTGGTAATAATAGTAGTAGTCGTGATAGTAGTAGTAATAGTAGTAGTAAAGTAGTAGTTGTGATAGTAGTAGTAATAGTAGTAGCTGTGATAGTAGTAGTAGTAGTGATAGTAGTAGTAATAGTGGTAATAATAGTAGTAGTTGTGATAGTAGTAGTAATAGTAGTAGTAGTAGTAGTAGTAGTTGTGATAGTAGTAGTAATAGTGGTAGTAGTTGTGATAGTAGTAGTAGTAGTTGTGATAGTAGTAGTAATAGTGGTAGTAATAGTAGTAGTTGTGATAGTAGTAGTAATAGTGGTAGTAGTTGTGATAGTAGTAGTAGTAGTAGTTGTGATAGTAGTAGTAATAGTGGTAGTAGTTGTGATAGTAGTAGTAGTAGTAGTTGTGATAGTAGTAGTAATAGTAGTAGTAGTAGTTGTGATAGTAGTAGCAATAGTGGTAGTAATAGTAGTAGTTGTGATAGTAGTAGCAATAGTGGTAGTAATAGTAGTAGTTGTGATAGTAGTAGTAATAGTAGTAGTAGTTGTGATAGTAGTAGTAATAGTGGTAGTAAAGTAGTAGTTGTGATAGTAGTAATTGTGATAGTAGTAGTAATGGTAGTAGTAGTAATAGCAGTAGTTGTGATAGTAGTAGTAGTAGTAGTGATAGTAGTAGTAGTAGTTGTTGTTGTGATAGTAGTAGTAGTAGTTGTGATAGTAGTAGTAATAGTGGTAGTAAAGTAGTAGTTGTGATAGTAGTAGTAATAGTAGTAGTTGTGATAGCAGTAGTAATGGTAGTAGTAGTAATAGTAGTAGTTGTGATAGTAGTAGTAGTAGTGATAGTAGTAGTAGTGGTAGTAGTGGTAGTAATAGTAGTAGTAGTAGTAATAGTAGTAGTTGTGATAGTACTAGTAGTAGTGATAGTAGTAGTAATAGTGGTAGTGAAGTAGTAGTTGTGATAGTAGTAGTAGTAGTAGTGATAGTAGTAGTAGTAGTGATAGTAGTAGTAATAGTAGTAATTGTGATAGTAGTAGTAATAGTAGTAGTAGTGATAGTAGTAGTAGTGGTAGTAATGGTAGTAATAGTAGTAGTTATAGTAGTAGTAGTGGTAGTAATAGTAGTAGTAGTAGTAGTGATAGTAGTAGTAGTGGTAGTAGTGGTAGTAATAGTAGTAGTAGTAGTAATAGTAGTAGTTGTGATAGTAGTAGTAGTAGTGATAGTAGTAGTAATAGTAGTAATTGTGATAGTAGTAGTAATAGTAGTAGTAGTGATAGTAGTAGTAGTGGTAGTAATGGTAGTAATAGTAGTAGTTATAGTAGTAGTAGTGGTAGTAATAGTAGTAGTAGTAGTAGTAGTGATAGTAGTAGTAGTGGTAGTAGTGGTAGTAATAGTAGTAGTAGTAGTAATAGTAGTAGTTGTGATAGTAGTAGTAGTAGTGATAGTAGTAGTAATAGTAGTAATTGTGATAGTAATAGTAATGGTAGTAGTAGTAATAGTAGTAGTAGTAGTGATAGTAGTAGTAATAGTGGTAGTAAAGTAGTAGTTGTGATAGTAGTAGTAATAGTAGTAGTTGTGATAGTAGTAGTAATGGTAGTAGTTGTGATAGTAGTGGTAGTAGTGGTAGTAATAGTAGTAGTAGTAGTAGTAGTAGTAGTTGTTGTGATAGTAGTAGTAGTAGTAGTAGTAGTAGTAGTAATAGCAGTAGCAGCAGTAGCAGGAAGAAAAGGAGGAAGAGGAGGAGAAAGAGGGGGAGGAGACCCAATCTAACCAGAATGAGAAAGAATCAAATTGGACTAAGGGATTATGATCTTGGAGTGGGGGGGCACAGTACTCTGGGAACTTCCCTGGCTCTCAGATGAAGTGAAAGAGAAGTCCAGATGAAAGAAAGCTCTCCTTGGGACTCTCTTGGGGCCTGGTCCCTACCATGTGCATTATTCCTGACCTCCTACCACCACCAGGAGGCTTTCCCAACCCCATTTTTCTCTGCCATTCCTGCCCCCCCACCTCTGTCCCTATCCAACTCCCTCTTGGTCTCCTTTGCATTCTCTTTCTCTCCCCATGGTCTTGGCCTCCATACCACCCATTCCCATTAGACCCCGTGTTACCTGTTCTATCTCTCTCCTCTACTGATCTTCAATTTATTCCATTTCCTCTTTCTTCTCTGTTCTAATTCGCACAGGACCCGGTCCTTTCTCCTCCATGCTTGATTCCCCTTCCATTTCCATTTCTCTCTCTAACCTCCTCCCCCCACATTCATTCCTCTCCAGGGGTCTCAGTTTTTCTCCCTCCCATACTCCTCTCCCCCTTTGGTTCCGATCCATTGTCCCCTTAGTCTTCAATACTTTCCAGCCTTCCCCCATGGTCTCCAATCTGTTTCTCCCTCGACTGTCAACAGCCCTTCCCCATTGGTCCCCCATTCATTCTATTCCTCCGCTGGTTCTCGTTCCGTCCCACCCCTGCCTGACTCCCGTTCTATGCGCACCACCACGCCAGCCCCGGTCCGTTGGCGTCCGTCGGGACCTCCCGCAGGCCGAGCAGAAGCCCCCGCCATGGCGCGGCACCGGCGCCCGGGCCGCAGCCCCCCAAAGCCCGCGGCTCCCTCCTCCAGCTCCCTCTGGAGCCTGGCGCTGCTCCTGGCCCTCCTCGGGGTCGCTGCCACTGCTACCACTTGGGGCTTTGCGGGCTACCGAGAGGCTCAGACTAGGGCGCAGCGGGTCAGCCCCAGCCCCGGGAGCGGGAGCCCTGACCGGGATCATCCGGGCTGGGGGCGGCGTCCTCTCGGGCCCCGAGGCGACCTGGGGACCAGTGCTAGGCCCTGGGTGGGACCAGGGTTTCCAGGAAAGGCAAGCACCCCAGCCTCGGTCCCACGCCCTCCCCTCCACACCCCTAGCACCTCACCCACGCCCCCTTCTGCCCAGCCGGAAGCCCCAGAGTCTCAAGCCCTCACCTCGAACCCCCACTGAGCTCTTGTGATCCTCACCAAGTCAGACGGCATATTTTTAGCATCAGTTTCCTCATCTGTAAAATGGGATTGATAATAGGCACCAATCTCCCAGAGTTCTTGTGGGACATTTAAAGAGATGCTTAAAACTGTAAACTGTTAGCTATTCCTATGTATGTAAAATGATTTTAAAGTGATCTTATTGCTGTTATCATTGTTATGGTTATTGTCTGTCCCCTTGCTCTTACACAGGAGGCCGTGCTGAAGTCTCTGGGGACAGAAGGCCAATTCCTGTTCGCCTCTCTGGACACTGACAGGGACTTGTCCATCAGCCCCGAGGAGTTCAGACCCATTGCTGAGAAACTGAGGGAAATCAACAGAGACTAGAGGTGAATGGATGAACACGAAGGAAAAGGAAACACTGTCACATCCCCTTAACGTAAAGCTTCATTTTCCCATCTGAGGAATATCCCACCTCCTCGCTGAGGACAAATGAGAGGACTTATGAGATCATCTCTGGACCTAAATGCTGGAAATCATTATCAATGGTCACTATCACTAAGGAAAGAGAGTAATCATGTTGGAAGAATCAAGGCGAGCTAATTACCAGTCTTCTCAGCTCCTCAAAGCTCCTTTTGTCTTAGGTTTTATTATGATCTCAGCTGCTCTCACGAAATGGAATTTCAGATACTTTTATGGTTGCAGTTTACAAATGTGTAAATAATAAAAGCTTTGGAAGTGAGATAAGTATAAATAAGACCTCATTTGTATTCTTTCCTACAGTCCTTGTGTGGGAACAACATAAAGGAAAATGTAGAATCCTAGTGCAAGAAGGGGACTTCTCAGAGTTTCATATGGTCTTGATCTCACATTTCACAATTGAGGAAACTGAGACCCAGAAAGAAACATAGAAGGCCCCTTATAAGAGAATTTCATTCACCTGTGAATCATCATCTGAGTCAGTGTAATACAATAGATTAAAGCACCCGATGTAGAGTCCAAAAGACCTGGATTCACATCCCATAGTAGCTGTGTCATTCCAGGCAAGTGACTTAACCTCTCTGAGCTTCAATTTCCTAATGTTTAAAAAAGGAAAGATTAGACTTAGAACAAGAACATTGTGAGACAAATGTTCTATAAAGCCTAAAACTCTCTTTAGATATATGAAATATTTTTATCATATATTCTTTCTCCAACTGAGAGCAGTATATTTTAATGGATAGAAAACTGACCTCCAAGCACAAGAAAATCTAAAAATCCTGCTTCTGACAGATCCAGGCTATATGATTCTGGGTGAGTCACCTCTCAGTGTGCTAGGAATCTCTGTAAGATGACAAGTTGCAAAGAAGGTGCTAGGGGAGGAAGCTAGGTAGCTGGATGAATTGAGGATCTTCTGAACTCTAATGCAACCTCAGAGACCTTCCTAGCTTTGTGGCCCTAGACAAGTCACTTCACTGCTCTCTGCCTCTGTTTCCTTAGCTGCAAGATGGAGATAAAATTGGCACCTAGTTCTTAGGATTATGAATATAAAATGACATGACATTTGCACACACTATAATTGCTAGCTGTTATTAAGATTTATTATGGTAGAGGAGTGCCCTTATTCTGGAGTTCTCTATACCAATGAAGTAACAGGCCTAGTCTTTCTATGTGTTCCATTTCTTCTTTACCCATCCCTACTCTATCTTTAAAAAAATAAACTAAAGCCTAAAGGGGGGAGGACATGCCCAAAGACATAATCATTTACCATTCATTCACAAATATTTGCATTTACATTCCCCAAACATTTCCCTTCTGCGTGCTTCACTAAGGAAAGCTAAGACATGGTTCCTAAGATTCTGGCTCTTACAGTGAAGTGACAGGGGGCTCCCCCAATTTCTTTCATATTAAGAAGTTGAACTAGCTCTCAACTCTCCTGGCTCCTATTTTGAATGGTTTTTTAACTATATCAAGAAAATGCAGTCTTTTTTTTATTTTACAACTTGGGTTCCTATAATAGAGATGGCTAGTAGCATAGTTTGATTCTTGCCCCAGATACTGCTCCAGATACGTTTTTCAATCTGGGCAAGGTCCTTAACCCCTCTCAGCTTTCATGTCCTCATCTGCATAGTGGAGATAAAAATGGCACCTTATCATGAGAACATTACGAGGATCAAATGAAAATATAAGTTGATCACTTTGCAAACTTTTAAGCAATATCTAAATACTAACTTTTTATTACTATTTCTATTGATCTATGTTGATTTTCACAAACATGTCCAGGGTAGTTGGATAGTAGGCATCCCCATTTTAAAAGTGGGAGAATTGAAGGAAATTCATTATTGTGCTCACAATTCATAAGCACCCCCACAAAAGATGGGAGCCTGGGCATTTAGCCCTGGGAAACATGAAACAGCAGCATAATGTTGGTTAGAACAATGTCAGGGAGGCTAAAAGCAGAAATGAGCTAAGGATTGGGGGAAATGATACAGACCACAAACAGGATTTTCTAAGCTCTGTCCTGGCTAGAAAGCAAGCACGAAAGGATTAGAATCATTGTCTGGTAGGTGTTACAACAACTAGCTCACCTTTTCAGGGTCTTTTCAGGTCACAAGGCACCTTGCTCCCAATAATATGGCAAAGGATGACCTAAGGGAAACAAACCTAGATAACTCAGCTTCTATTCTGCTCCTTTTCTCTGTCAAGAAGGATGATCACTGTTTCAAAAAGGGGAAGGACCAAAAGGTTTCAGGGGAAATTGAAGCCCAAGATAAAGGAAAAGTTAGTAAGAATATACCTATGTGGGGGCAGCTAGGTGGCGCAGTGGATAAAGCACCAGCTTTGAATTCAGGAGGACCCGAGTTCAAATCTGGTCTCAGACACTTAACACTTCCTAGCTGTGTGACCCTGGGCAAGTCACTTAACCCCAGCCTCAAAAAGGGGGGAAAAAAAAAAGAATATACCTATGTGTACTAAAGGAGCTGGGGTCAACTGATTCAGTCCAGGTACATCACAGGTTCTGGAAGAGCCTGTAAATGTCTTTACTCACACTAAACTCAAAGAGCTTTAAAGCTATGCATACATATCCTTTGATCCAGCAGTGCCATTATTGGGTCTGTATTCTAAGGAAATCATAAAGGAGTGAAAAGGATCCACACGTGCAAAAATGTTTGTAGAAGCTCTTTTCCTGGTGGCAAAGAATTGGAAAATTAGTGGATGGCCATCAATTAGGGAATGACTGAATAAGTTATGATATAAGAAAGTAATGGAGTATTATTATTCTATAAGAAATGATGAGCAGATTGGTTTCAGAAAAGCCTAGAAAGACTTGTATGAATTGATGCTGAGCGAAGTGAATAGAACCAGGAAAACATTGTACACAGCAACAGCAATATTGTATGATGATCAACTATAATAGACAACTCTTCTCAGCAATTCAGTGATTAAAAGCAATTCCAATAAACTTTGAATGGAAAATACATCCACATCCAAAGAGAGAACTGTGAAGACTGAATGTGGATCAAGGCACACCATTTTCACTTTTTTTGTCTTATGGTTTTTCCTTTTTGTTCTGATTTTTCTTTCCCAGAATGTCTCATATGGAAATATGTTGAAAAATGAATGTGCATGTATCAGATTGCTTGCTAGTGAAGATGGGGTAGGGCAGAGTGGACAAAAGGGTTTAAAATTCAAAATCTTACAAAAATGAATGTTGAAAAGCATCTTTACATGCAGTTGGGAAAATAATATACTATTTTAAAAAATTTTAAGTAAATTGTTAATGATAAGAATAAATAATTTAAAGAGGAAATAAATATCCTTGTCAGCTGCTGAGGGTATTCTCCAAGGAATCTCAAGACTGAAATCAAGCAAATGCAAATTGTTTGTGTGTGGGTACGACACATGTTCAAGTTTAATTTACATTTACAGGCAATTGGAACTGGCTCTGGAACACTTCTGGAAATATTCCAATCTTCAAAAATGGACTCTAAAGCAAAGAGCTCATCATTGTACAAGAGACTCCGGGTGATTTGTGATCACTCACAAAAATAAAGCAATGACTTGTAGGCAACATAGGTTTCCTAAAAATGTATTTATAACTGAGAAATATTTAATCAAACAAAAATATATTTCATAAAAGATGTAAAAAAATCATGCTTAACTAGTCACATAGATCTCTGATGATTATTAGATTGTGCTATAGTAGTAGTAATGATGAAGGTGAGGGTTGGGGTGGGAGGGGTAGTAGTGGTAGTGGAAATAATATTTATATAGCACTTAAGTGCTATTTTTATATAGCCCAAAGTGGGATGGGAGATGAACTGGTAGAATTGAGGATTCCCTAGCCATCCTAACTACTCCCACCTCACCCCCCCATCTAGAGGGAGAAAAGCAGATCTGATGTCTTATGATTCCAAATTCCTGAGACTATTTGGATAAATAAGGGGTCCCCAGACTGCCACTTGATTCCCCTCCTTTTCATTTATGTTTAGGAATCCTTCTTTTCTTGGTTAGCTTCTCCTCAAAAGAGTCAAATTGAGATCTCTTCTCCTCCACATTAATAAGTGTTAACACTTCAGAACATGAACACATAATGTTCCATTCTGGCCCTGGTTGGGCTTTGTGAGCAGCTAGGTGGTACAGGATAGAGCACTGGGCTTAGAAACAGGAATACTCATCTTTTTTAATTCAAATCTGACCTGACACTTTCTAGCTGTTGTGACACTAGGCAAATCATTTAACCCTGTTTGCCTCCGTTTCTCATCTGTAAAATGAGCTGGAGAAGAAAATGGCAAACCACCTTGATGTCTTTTAGCTGAAATACAGTACAAAGGAGTAAACAGTTTCTTAAAAGGCTCAGCCAAGCTAGTTAGGACCAGAGCTCCTCCAAGTGGCAACTGGGATGATTGCCACTGAGCCAATGAACAAGCATTTTGTAAGAAGCCAATCTTCTATGTTACCCACTGACTGCCACCCTTATCCCAAGAGACTGTGCTAAGTCCTTACATATTGAAAGAGACAGCCCCAAAGATATGAGATAGGGGATCAGGTCATGCATTATTTTGGTTGTTTAGAGCAGGGCTTCTTAAACTTTTTCCACTCATGACCCCTTTTTGCCAGAAGACTTTTTACATGAGCCCAGATAAGTAGATATATGAAATAGGTATAAAAATTTACTGATAATCATAATTTCATAATCCTCCCATGCAGTTATGAGACCCTATATGGAGTAATGACCACAGTTTAAAAAGTTGGTATTTACATGTGTGTGTGTTCGTACTGATCTGATTTCTGTATTACCCGTCTTCTTCAGATCAGGGGAACTTAAGAGATAAAGCCCAGTCCATAACTATTTTCAAAAACCATTTATTAACCACTGTACTGGATGTTGGAATAAAAGATGAAAATTGAATAATCCCTCCCTCAAGAAACCTACATTCTTCCAGGGGAGACAAGGCAGCTTAGAAACACCACCTCTCCTTTCCTACTGAAGAGGCTTTTGGCTCTAAATCCTGGCTTTCCCCTTTCTAGGCCCCTTATTGTGACAGCCACAAAAGTGGGCCAGATCTCCTCACTCTTGCTATCTCCACACCTATCCCAGGCCATCCCTTATAGAGTTGTCCATTATAATTCAACACAATTTCCCCCTTAATACTTTCATCAATGAAAAGCCAAAAAACAAAAGAAAACTCTCCCTGTTAGTGCACAGAAAGGGAGGCGCCTCATTCTTTTAGGAAAAGAATCCATCACTGGTTGCCATGGTATAAGTGAGTTCTTCTCCAGTTGAGGAAATAAGTGACTGGAATGGAAAGTTGAAAGGTAAGAGCAGAATAAGAATGGTCCATGAACCCCATGAAGAGATTTCAAAGAGTTCTTAAATTTTAATGGGAAAAATTATATCTCTGTTTCATTATTTTTATTTGTATTCCTATGGATTTTATTATATTCATTTGAAAACACAATGCTGAGAAGAGGCTCATAAGTTCCAGGACACTAAAATGAACTACTGATGCAAATAAGTCAAGAATCCTTAGAATAGAGACTTCTTTTTTAAATGTTTTTCCAATTACATATAAAAAAATTTTTTAACATTGGAGGGTCATTTAATTTTGAGTTCTAAATTCTCTCCTTCCCTTTTTTCTCCTCCTTCCCCATAGAGAAGACAATCTGATATAGTTTATATATTTGCAATCATTCAAAATATATTTCCATATAAGTATTGCTGTGAAAGAAAATACAGACCCTCCCCCAAAAATAGGAAAGTAAAAAATAATATGCTTGGATGTGTTCTCAGATTGCATCAGTTCTTTCTCCGGTAGGGGATAGCATAACATAAATAACATAAATAACATAACATAAATAACATTTTAACATAAATCTTCAGAATTGTCTTGGATCCTTGTGTTACTGAGAATAGCTAAGTCATTTACAATTGATAATTGTACAGTATTATAGTTACTGTTGTAGAGTGTCCTCTTGATTTTGCTTACTTTATTTTGCATCAGTTCATATAAATCTTTCCAGATTTTTTTGAAAGTCCCTCCTGCTTAGACCAGGAGATCGTTATACACTTCAACAATACTATATGATGATCAATTCTGATGGACATGGCTATTTTCGACAATGAGATGAACCAAATCAGTTCCAACAGAGCAGTAATGAACTGAACCAGCTACACCCAGTGAAAGAACTCTGGGAGATGACTATGAACCGCTACATAGAATTCCCAATCCCTCTATTTTTGTCCGCCTGCACTTTGGATTTCCTTCACAGGCTAAAAGTACACTATTTCAAAGTCCGATTCTTTTTGTTCAGCAAAACAACTGTTTGGACATATACATATATTGTATTTAATTTTACTTTAACATATACAACATGTATTGGTCCACATGCCATCTGGGGAAGGGGGAAGGAGGGGGAAAATTGGAACAAAAGGTTTGGCAATTGTCAATGTTGTAAAATTACCCATGCATATATCTGGTAAATAAAAACTATTTTAAAAAAATAAAGTCCCTCCTGCTTGCCATTTCCTATAGCACAATAGGATTTCATCACAATTATATACCACAACTTGTACAATCATTCCCCAATTGATGGGCATTCCCCTCAGTTTCCAATTCTTTGCTACCACAAACAGAGCTAGTATATATTTATACATATAGATACTTTAAAAAATCTCTTTGGAATGTAAACCTCATAGTAGTATTTCTGGGTCAAAGGAGTTTTATAGCCCTTTGGGCATAGATCCAAAATTACTCATAGTAGAGGATTCTATAGCTATTTGAGGCAAGAAGAATTACAAATTTCTTTATTCCTGTTCTGGTTTTTAAAAGACCTCATCATTATTTAGTTGATCATAAAATCATATTTTTATTACTTTCCTAGATCGTCAATCATTTTTTCTTCATATTTTTTGCCTTTATTTTCTCTAATTCTATAAAGTATGCCCTTGATAGAGATTGTTAGGTGACACAGTGGAAAGAGTGCCCACTTTAGAGTCAGGAGGACTCATCTTCAAATCCAGCGTCAGATACTTCCTGGCTGTGTGACCCTGAGCAAATCCCTTAACCCTGTTTGCCTCAGTTTCCTCATCTGTAAAATGAGCTGGAGAAGGAAAATGGCAAACCGCTCCGGTACCTTTCAAGAAAACTCCAAGTCGGGTCACAAAGAGTCAGGCGTGATTGAACAAGAACACCAAATGCCTTTGATAATTTGATTGCTATAGCATTACATCTATAGGTTAATTTATCATTTTAATACTTTGCCATAGTCGAGTCATCAACAATGAATGTGTGAACTTATTTGGATCTTCCCTTGTTTTTATACATAGTTATTAGACAATCCTAAATAGGCCCTTGGAAAATCACTTTTAGGACTATTTATCCCTAAAATAGTCTAGGAGATGTAATCTAATCCAGAGCCTTCTAATTATTTTCCATTTGTGAGCCTTTTCTGCCCAAGAAATTTTTATTGGACCTTCAGAATACAGGTATTATGAAAATATACAAATCAAACATTTAATGATAATAAATGACAATTTCACAATGCCCACATTCAGTTATGAGACCCTATATGGTGATGAAACACAGATTAAAAAGCTGCACTCTAGTCAGTCAACCAACTAATATTTATTAAATTTATTAAAACATTTATTGGAAGGGCTGCTAGGGGGCGCAGTGGAGAGAGCACCAGCCTTGAATTCAGGAGGACCCGAGTTCATGTGATCTCAGACACTTAACACTTCCTGGCTGTGTGACCCTGGGCAAGTCACTTAACCCCAGCCTCAGGGGGGAAAAAACCATTAATTGGACTAGATGCTGAGAAATCAAAAAAAGGGCAAAACGGTCCCTACTATCAAAGAACTCGTGATCTTTTGGTGAAAAAAAAGATGCAAAAACTATGTACGGGCAAAATATATACAGGACATGTGGGAAGCAAACTCAGAGAGAAGGCACTGACTTTGAGGGAGACTGGGAAACACTTCTTGTAAAAGGTGGGATTTGGGATGAGCCTTTTTTTAATTAAAGCTTTTTAATTTTCAAAAGATAGCCATGGACAATTTTTTAACTGTGTTCCAGTTGCCCTTCTCCCCACTCTCTCCCTAGGCTTAGCACATCGCCTAGCTTGTGAAAGGCACTGATTCAGTCTGGCAAATAGTGAGCCCTTGATGTGTGTTGGCTGACTGATATTCCGTTTTTAAATAGCTCTACTTATTACCAAGTTCTTCTTTATACTACCCCAATACCTGCCTCCTAATTTCTACTCTCTGGTTCTAGGTAACCCTAGAGTCAATCTTCTCCTCCTCCCCTAGAGAGTGCTTCTCTCTTCTTAAGCTGTCAATCTCCAAGACGCTCCCCCTTTCCAGTCAGCCTCTATCCACTCCGCCCCGCCCCCGACCACGGCAGTCAGTTTCGGGCAAAAACCTTTCACAGTTGTTCCTTAGTGATCCGGCCCGCCCATCTACATCCCGTAATTACTATCTAGTTCTTCCTCTCCCCACACAGTCCGTCGGCTCCCGTCCTTGTCCATCCTTCCCCCCATTTTATTAAAGGGTCCTGTCCCGCGCCTACCTGACAGTCTCCAGGTGTTGTCAATCACTTCATTAAGGCCCCGCCCTCAACCTGTCAGTCTGACTCAGGCCCCGCCCCTCCCTGCCTAGCGCTCCCTCAGTCTCCACCTCCAATCCTCCACAGCTGTCATTCAGCCTCAGGACCAGCCCCGCCCACCCCTCAGTCGGCCTTCAGCCCCGCCCCCGGCCGTTGGTCAGCAGTTGGAGCCGGAGCCGCTGAGGAGGAGCCACAGACTCGGCCTCCTATCATGGACCTTTCCGAGAGCCCGGGGCCCAACGAGTCCCGCCCACCCCCGAGGCCCCCGGCCCGTCCGTGCCCCCGCCCTCGCCGCCCTCGGGACCTGGCGCTGCTGGCGGCCGTGCTGGGGGCGCTGCTGGCCCTCGCCGCCCGGGGCTACGTGGGCTCCAGGGAGTCCCAAGCCGGAGGGCCGCGGGTCAGACCCGACCTGGGGCGGGATCTGGGGCGTGGTATCGAGAGAGGGAGGAGGGGTTATGACCAGCCCCGCCCCTCCAAGCCCCGACCCCGAATGAAAGATGCTGCTATTTGAGGGCACAGACTTCAAGATTTCATCCTGTTCTTGGGGGTCAGAGGGCGTAGGTCCCCAGTCCCTGAGCGGCTAATTCCTGATGTCCAGCAGCTGGACGGAAGTCCCCTCCCCCCCATCCCCGGACCCCGTGCGGGAGGAGGGCCTGAGACCCAGCCGGGACCCTGGGACTGCGGGACCGCAGGGAGGTCGGAGCCCCTCTCACCTGCGCCCTTGCCCCGGAACAGGAGTCCGCCACGACCCGGAGGAAGACTATGTTCTTCTTCTCGGCTCTGGACGTGAACAGGGACATGTACATTAGCGCCGAGGAGTTCAAGCCCATCGCTGAGATGCTGAGAGGTAGTGGCAGGAAGGGGGGGCTCCGGCCAGAGCCGGTGACTGGTCCCCGAGAGCCTCCGAGGCCGCCGCTCCTCCCCCTGCCTCCCCTCTCCTCCATAAGTTTCCATCAATCCTGATTCCTCCAGCTTTGTCATCTGTCCCAGTGTCTCCTGAGAAACGGGGCAACGACTTCTCATCCCCCCCATGCACCCCCAGGAGCAGAACAGACGATTGACACGTTTGTGTCCCGTAGTGATAACGCCTCTCACCGACTCCGAGAACGCCCAGGAGGCGGTGAAGGAGGAGAAGTTCTCTCTCAAGGAGAAGCTGACTGTGGTAGCTCGATTCCAGCCTCTGCTACTGGACACCATGTCCAACAGTAAAAGTGGCTTCAAAGAGGTAAGGGGGGAGGGGCATGCAAGCCTGAAAACTGACCAGAGGTCAAAGGTGAGAATTCAGACCCAAGACACCTCGGGATGAAGGGCCAGCCTGGACCCTGTGGGACACAAAGGATGTCTGAGCTAGAGCAGTCCTGTCCCACGTAGAACTTCCTGTGCTGCTTGACCAAGTTTCAGGCCTCTGCTACCTAAATTGGGGACAATTCACTTAACAAGCAAAAAAAGAAGGAGGAAACCAGGCTCTTGTCATCAACACAGGGGATTCCCAAGCTGTAATCAATGGGGAAGGGGGAGAGAACATTCTGGAGGCCCCCAAAATAAGAGAGTGGATCAGGAAGGGCATCTATGTTAATAACTGAGCAAAGATGGGGGGGCACATGGCCACATATTCTACCAGGGCTTCAATGGCTCAAAACATTTATGAATTCTTCTTTAGGGAGAACCTTTAGAAGCAATTTAAAAATCACAAAAGAAACTGTTACTGTTTCAAAAGCACACCAAGTTCAAAAAAAAAAAAAAAAAAAAAAACAAAAAACCATATCTTGATCATCCAACTTCTTTACTATACTTGGCTTCTACAAATTTGAGGTGTTTTTCTAAAAATCAAATCCATCAAAAAGAAAAAAGGAAAAATTCTGCTCAAAAATGCAAAGTGGAGAAAGCAGAAAAAAGACAATAGAGGGGAATCCCTTTCTGTCTGGAATTGAGGAATGAGGGGAGAAGACAGACTTGCTCCAGGGCCTCGGACAGAAGAGGAAGGCAGACCTACAGTCTATCCCAAGAGTCAGTACAATCCCTCAAAAATAAAAACAGTGATAGGGAGGCTGGTGTGTGGTTAGTAGTGCCTAGGAAGTAACCAGAACAAGGACAATGAGATAAGCTAAAGAAGGGCTTGGTGCTCTGCCTCTTCCTCAATAGTAAACCTCTCCTGAGCCCTTACACATTAATTATCTGCTCTTCTCCTGGGAAGGCTGTGTAGCCTCCTATTTGTCCCTGTTTTCACTATGGGAAAAACCAAATTGCAGATAGTATTTCTACTGGGAAAGATAATTCCCAATATAAGATAGTAATGAACTAAGTGTCCAGGGACCAAGTACTCTGAACTGAATCCAACCTATCTTTGTAGCCCTCTCAATAAGAATTCTCCATGAAGCCTGCATTTCAAAAAACTAGATTAACAATAATGATAATTCGTGCCTATATGTTAATATAAAAAGCTAGCTTTTATATAGCAGATTGAGATTAACAAAATCTTTTTGTTACTTGATTCTTTAGGTGCTACTATTCCCATTTTGCAGATGAGAAAACTGAGGCTTAGGTGACATGACTTGCCTAGCATCATTCAACTAGTAGAATCTTAGACATGATTTGAACTCAGATCTTCTTACCTTTAAGACAAGCCCACTCCAGTATGCCACCTAGCTCCTTAATTTAATATCTATGATATTGGCAATACAAGTAGTATAACCATTTCACAGTTGAATCTTGGACAAAGAAAAATTGTGCTTATGCTCTCACAATAAATGGCAGATCCTAGACTCAAAAGTCCAAGTCTTCCATATCATGCTATTTCCATGGCCCCTAAACACAATTTCTTCATTATGCTTTTGTAATGCTCTTCTCCTTGCATAGGATGTTCTTGTCAAATCCCATATATTAAAATCCTATCCATTCTTTCAGAAACTGCTAAAATGACTTTCCTCCAAGATTCCAATAATCCCTGTACTGGCTTCCATTCTCTAGCATTTGGGGTCTTATTAATATCTTTTAGCATTTTTATAGTAAATTGTATGGATTCACTTTCTTTCCTCTTCTTCATGGGATAATGGAAAGAGCAGTAGGTTTGGAGTTGGCAGATCCAAGTTTGCTTTCAGGAGGAATATTCAACTGTTTTAGAGCAAGACTGACCCAAGGCTATTGTGCCTCGCAAGAACCAGCAAACTAAGATTCAAGAAACAGCAAACTAAGATTAAGAATGAGGTTGGGACCGGTTTTTCTCTTGTTGGGCTGCTGCTCCCTGATCCCAGAGTTCTCTATGATTTGGGATTAGAAAATGATTTTCTGTCCTATCATATGCATTGCTGGGAGACTACAAAACTTAAAATCACCTTAGAAACTACACTTGGCCAAAATGCAAATGGGCTCAATGGAGTCAGAGTTATTAGGAGGTTCCATTGTGTCCCCATAAAAAATTGGGGGCAAGACGGAAAGGATGGTCTAGCAAACCCTAATTCCTTTTTCAGTGAACAGCAAAACTGCTGGTCTCCTTACAGGTAGTAGTAATGATTACAAAGTATATAATGTTTTAAGATTTATAAAGCATATTATATATCAAGTCAATAAGCATTTATTAAGTATCTGCTATATGCTAGGCCCAGTGTTAAATGCTAGAGATACAGAGAAAACTCCCACACCCTACTCTACATCCCCAACAAAGCCAGTCCTTGCTCTCCAGGATCTCCTAATGCATTTATGAAAATATACAATCAGGTGCAAACAGAATACAAACAAGATAATTTGAAAATAATCTCAGAAGGACACAAAGATTCAGGACTGGAGGAACTATGCAGAAGGAGGAACTTTTAAGTCTTGAAGTCAAAGAGGTGAAGATGAGGGAGAGAGTTCTAGGCATGAGGAGACAACCCAGAATAGGAAGATCATGATTTACAAGAATAGAGAAGCCAGTATCACTGGGATCTTAAGATTATGTTCAGGGAGTAAGGTGCAAGAAGACTAGACAGGAAGGAGACAAATTATTAAGAGCTTTAAAAGCCAAACAGCAAATTTTATATTTGATCCTTGAGGTAAAAGGGAGCCATTGGGGTTTAAATGGTGAGAAGGGGAGACTGGGGGACCGGATATAATAGCATGGTCAGATCTGTTCTTTAGGAAAATAAGTTTGATAGCTGGAGGTTGTACAAGATTTGAAGCAGGGAGGCCAATCAGTAGAGTATTGACAATAATCCAGGCATGAAGTGATAAGGGCTGGTACCCTCATGTGATCAAGTAGCCTCAATGCCAGAGGGTATCAGGTGTCTCCAACTAACTAAAGGTTTCCTAGCCTTTCATTTCCTTTCATGTGGATCTATGCTCTGGAGAACACAAATGTGCCTGTCCTGTTTTCAATCTAATCTCCTGAAAGGTTTGATCTCAACTGGATCCTGGTTCACCATCCTCTACTTGTTGCTCTTCTTCTCCAGATTTCTGACATTATTCTTTCTGGGCTAAAAAACTGGACAAACCCTGCACTATCATCCAGTGTGTTCTCTGCCAGCCAATTCAAAGCTTTCCTGCCCCCAAGGAATGACATGGAATTGGGTGAGGTCTGGTGGATCATTCCAGACACAATGATTAATAAGACATGTGCATACCTCTCTGACAACCGCTTCTATCCACCACCTCCCAAAGGCAAAGAGGTAAGGAAGGAACTTTGAAGCCCTGCTTGGGATCAAGCCCTATAGGGGCCTTGTGGTTTCTGGAAGCTTAGAAATCAGACCATCAGTTATCCCAGCTCTACCATTTAGCATTTTTGCCTGAAGTTTGATCTAATGATTCAGTGCTAACTTTTCCTAAACCTTTAACTATAGACCAAATCTGAATCCTTCTTAACTTAGATGCACTTCTAATTACTGGGGCCTGACTTCTACCCATTTACTGACCCAACTATCCCAGAATTAAGCTGCAGGAATTCATTTTGGATGATTTAGCAGCAGAAGAATTGTTTCCTTTCTTCCCTACTATCTAGATCTTGCCCTGATATCAGTTCTTCAACAATTCTCAAGGATTTGATGCTTTCTAGGTCTTAGATGGCTTCCCTAACTCAAGGATGAAGGGACGAAAGAAATATCCAGGTCTTTCTGGATAGTTTCTCCTCAATCCATTGGAAAGTAGGAAAGGGGGGTTCAAATTCCTCACTCCCTAGTATAGATGTGCCATTGAGGTCATTTTCCCAGGAAGGGGTTCAGGTAAGCTAGGATTTTACCTTCCACAGGTCATCATCCACAGACTGCTAAGCATGTTCCATCCAAGGCCCTTTGTGAAAACACGCTTTGGGCCCCAGGGTGCAGTGGCCTGCCTCACAGCCATCAGTGACTCCTATTACACTGTGGTTTTCAGGTGAATACTATTTACCTCTGGCTTTCCTGGGCATGTAAGGGGGAAAGAGGCAAAACTACAGCATTATGGGACAGGGAACCAGAATAGTTATAGGATGCAAAGCAATTTTTAGCTACAGTTATCATAGATTGATTATCTCTTTTAGAGATTATTCAGACCTCATCAATTCAACAAGCCTTAATTGGGAGGAGTGGGAAAAAGAGCCTCCCCCATTGCTATTTGGGAAATGGCATCCCTTCTCCCCATTACACCAAAGCTATCTACCCTGCCCTCAATTATTGTTATCCCAAATGCTGGTATTACAAATTCAAAAATGAAACAATTCCTTACCTGAAGTCACTCACATTCTATGGGGGTATGTGATGTAGGCAGAGAAGACAGAAACAATGTGTAAATAATATAAAAGAAATACAAAATAGCAACAATATTTTTAGTGGTAAGTAGTGGTAAGTAGTAGTAACAGAGTGAATCAGGAAATCTTTTAGAAAGTATCCCTCGAATTATTTTAAAAAACATTTTATTGACTTTTTTTTACATAGCCCAAACTCCCAGTATCCCTCTCTACCCCTGCCAGAAAGCCATCCCATATAATAAATATTTTTAAAGAATAGAAAAGAATCAGCAAAACCGATCAGTAAATCCAAAAAATACGAAAATATATATAATATACATACCCGCAGCTCTCCCACCACTGCAAAGGAGTGGAGTGAGGGAATCATCTTACATCCCTTCTTTGCAGCTTATATTTTTAAATGAACTAAGAAATTTCATCAGGTGATAGTGAGGAGAGAAAGTTTTCCAAGTATAAAATACAACTTGAACAAAGGACTATACATAAAAGATAAAATATACTTTACTGGCAGTATCAACAAGTTTCTTGGGTAATGTGTAATCAGTCTAGAAAGTCAGGTGGGAGCTAGCATATAGAGGTCTTTAAATGACAAATAGAAAAGAGAATATGTTTTATCCTGAAAAAAATTTCACTGAAAATTGATCAGGACAGTGATGTGATCAGACCTGTGCCTTTCAAATATCAATTGAGTAGTTATACAAAATATGGACTAAAGGCTAAAGGCAGGGATATCTATTAAGGCCATTGTAGTGGTGCAAGCAAAAGATGATGCAGGCTTCAACTGAGGTAATGACTGTGTAATGACTATCACTGATAATGTGGAAGTAAAATTTACAGTGCTCAGGTGATTGGATCAGGGGCAAGGATTGGGAAAGAGGAGTCAAGAATAACTGCTGTGTGATTCAAATCTATAGGACTGAAAGGATAATGGTTTCCTCAGCAGCAGTAGGAATGTTTGGAGGAGAGATGAGTTTAGGAGAAATGATAATACTGAGAGCTTTGGACATATTGAAATGCTCCTGGAACAACTATGTGGAAATGTCTAGCAAGAAGCTTAGTGATAATGAACTGGAACGCATTTGAAAAATTCAAGAGTTTAAAAAAAGGAAAATTTGAGTCATTTGCATAGAGATGATCATTGAGAGTAGATAAGAAAAAGAAACATAAAGAAAAAAGAGGGCCTATAAAAGAGGCCTGAGATACACTGAAACTTCAAGGGTAATATATGTTCATGGACAATAATCTTACCAAGAAAAGTGAGGAGCAAGTAGTCAGACCAATGTAAAATGTCACAACATAAGAAGAAAAGGAATATCCTGGAGGAAGCAGTGGGCAACAGTATTAGATGGTTCAGAGAAGTCAGGATAAATCACAAGTCTTTAGATTTACCGATGAATAGACCATTGGTGACCTTGGAGAAATTCAGTAGAATCTTAATTACTTTTGCTGCTCACATGAGCCCAGAGAGGCTGAAGAGTGTGCAGGAAAGCTGGGAATCATCCATTTTGCCCCTTGTCATTAGCTCTTTAAGAGACTAAGTAGACGTGATTGGCCTAAGGAAGTCTGGGATTATCTGGTACAACATCCACTGACCTGCCCCCTGGTGCCTGAAGATCCAAGGTTGGGTCATCATCCAGCTGCCTCATAGGCTGAATGGAGTTGTGTTCCATATATTCTTCCTACCAGCAGTTGGAGATGACTCCCTGCATTTTTTCTCTTTGTGTGACTCTGTATGGGTCTGTCTTGTCTTTCCCTCTCCCTCCTCTCCCTCTTTTCCCAAAAGCCCCCTCTTCCTCATGTTATTTCCCATTTTCAGTAGCCTTCCTCCTCCTCATTCCATTGGATATTCCTTTTATGTTCTCTCCTTCCCTCTTGAGGTTCTCTAAGATCTTTTCTTCTACTGATTTATTAAAATCTTCTGAATTCTGTGAAGCCCAATGGTCACAGTATCAAAAGATTTCAAATTGGACAGGTCCTTAGAAATTGTGGAGTTGAAGTTCTATCCATTTATTTTACAAATTAAAAAAACTGAGGCTTAGATAATTCTTTCATTAATA
The DNA here is from genome assembly GCF_048593235.1 of Sminthopsis crassicaudata. Taxonomy (NCBI): domain Eukaryota; kingdom Metazoa; phylum Chordata; class Mammalia; order Dasyuromorphia; family Dasyuridae; genus Sminthopsis; species Sminthopsis crassicaudata. Next base: position 605,224,967 of record NC_133619.1, on the reverse strand, counting down.
TTCCCATGCTCACACCAAGGGAAACATTCCTTGCTCCCTTTTCTTTCTCTTCTGCTCACAGGATTCATGCAGAATTCCAAGTCAATCAACCACTCCACTACCCTTTCTGGTTCTGTCCAAGCCAGTTCACAGGACACATCATCCTCTCCAAAGATAGCAGCCATGTCCAGGATTTCAAGCTTTTTGTACCCAATGAAAGGTAGGATTCTGTGGTAGAGAGAATCCCATCTGACAAATGTCCCTTTAGTGGAGTTTGGGGTTCTGGCTTATGGCCTGGAGGACAACTATTGTCAACATCCTTTCAGTTCCCCTTTTTCCTGTCCTCAGAGCCAATAAAAAAGAAAGCCAATTGATTAAGGGGGAATTGGTATTTACAACCCCATATAAATAACTTGCATTACATTGGGATTCCAGGGCAAAAAAGCAGAGGGCTGCTTGGCAACACCAGTCTACCCTTACACCTAGGTTGGAAAGTCTAGTGTTTCTCACAATCTGTATTCAAAGATTGAGAATAGGAGAGATGCCTTCTAGTTTTCTAGCTCTAACCCCAAATCTGTAAGATCTGAAGGGCTTCCACATTCAGAACTTGACTTCAGAAAACCTAGATAGGGGAGTAGATAGCAAGTAAATCTTTCATAACCATATTTTAACCCAAAGCCCCATGTACCCACTTTTCATTCACTGTTCATCCTCAGGATAACTCAGTCCCTGGTTTTGTTCCAAGCTGGCCTTTCAATCTCCTTCTTCCTTCCTATTGAAAAAGTATTAGTTTCTTTAAACATGCTCATGCTTCCCCTCTACTCCGATAATCCTTTCCTGTACTTTTTAATGTCTCCATTCTTGGTGCTTTAACAAACCTCATCACTATTTCTCCAGCTAACAGTATTTCTCTAGCTGTCATCTTCAATTCTTTCCCCATTCAGATTTGTGAGAAATGGGGAAGAGTGGGAAAAAGAGCCTCCCCCATTACTATTTGGGAAATGTCATCCCTTCTCCCCATTATACCAGGTTGTCCTACTACCCTGCCTCCCTTCTTTCCTCAATTATTTTTATCCCAAATGAAAATATTCTTAATACAGTTCTGATTCCACTGTGTGAGTGAATCAGACCTATCAGTGAGCACTGATATCTCCAATATGCAATCCTTTTCTAGCATATCACTTCTCTCATCAGGTCTCTGAATGTGGGTTTGCAGTGGTTGCACGGACCCCTGAGAAATCCAAATGTGGATCATGGTTATCTTCCTCAGGTATATCTGACTTTATCCTTATATTTTTATTTGGAACCAAACCTGATTATATTTTTCCCATTGGCCTCCTGCCATCATATTCCCATTCTAACTCTTAGAAGGATTTCCCTGGTTACACTAACCCAAATCTAATATGACTAGGACTGGAGAGTGAGGCTAGAATATTCTCTGCCATCTTTCCCCTTATAGATGCAAAGGGATGACAGAGCACAGGGAGATGACTACAAACTTAGCCTGTGTTGTTGTTGTTTGTTCCTTGTTCTCAAAGAAGACCATGACATCAGGGAAGGGTTGCCATGACAGCAAGTGAATTGGATTTAAAAGAGGGGAGAGCTATGCAAGGTCACCTGCCTCACTTTCCCCTCCAGAGCCATCTGGGTCCAGTGGCCAGACATAGATCAGAACAACTGCAGATGGCCCCGGATGTAGAGGGAGACCTTGGCCTTTTCAAGCTAAGGTCTTCAACAGATCTCAGTTTGATTGCATATTAACTAGGAAGTTCAATATGTTACTAATAATTATGAATAAGAATGGTAATAACAACCATTTCTTTACATTGAAGTTTGTACATTGTTTTCCATATGTTGATTTTATTTGAGCCTCATAACACTATATAAATGCCATTATTATCCCCACTTAACAGCTGCAGAAATTAAGGTAAAGCTAAAAAAGACAGAAGTGTCTTACCCAAGCTCACTTAGCTAGCCAATATCTGAGATGCATTTCATACTTAGGTCTTCCTGATTCTAAGTCCAGGCTTTTATCCACTATATTATCTAGCTGCCTTATCTGTGCTGAGAATATGAGACACAAAGATACATTCTACCAAAGGAGTATAACATATAAACAAGTGAATTCCTGGGGTTTGTGGGAAGTGAATAGACATAGCAACATGCAGCATGCAATCATTCATTGCTTTGAGTTCCAGCCAATCTCTCACATTTTGGGAACAGGCCTTCAAATGATGAAAAATAAAAGTTGTATGTTTGGACAATAACTACATACATTGATATCACTCTTATTTAACTTCCTGTGTACTAATTGCTACAGCACAGACTTTGGCCTTTTTGCTCTTTGCTTCCTTTTCCCCTTGAAGGCTTTGGAACTAAAGGAGTCAGAAGTCCTGGATTTGAATTACCTGTTTGGCAAATCACAACTTAAGCTTCTTGTTTCCTCATCTGTAAAAAGTGGAAAAATATTAAGTCCAATCTACTAAGTTCTTGTGGGTCAAATGAGATCATCGAAAACATTTTGTAAACCTTGCTGCAATTTATAGAATATCCACATTATTATTCTATTCTTAGAGTGTTCCAATTATGGCCTAGAAGTAACCTGTGCTTACTAAGGCTGTCAGCAAAGTACTGCCTCTGGCAAATCTTACCAGAAAAACTTTAGGTCTAGCTAGGCTGCATGACAGATTAACTATTATTGTCTGAAGACTAGCCAAGTGTAAAGATGCTCATTGCTAGATTGGAGGGAATAACCACACTAATGAAATCAGAAACTTTTAAAGTATCGAAAACTTTTTTGATTCATTTGTATTTTCAGTTCCAAAATGTCTCTTCCTCCCCTCTCTTTCTTTCACTCACTGAAAATGCAAAAAGAAAACTCATTAAAAATATATAGATTCATGCAGATCAAATCTCCACATTAACCATGTTCCTAAAATAATAATAATAAAGAGAATAAAATATACTTCAGTCTATATTACAGCACATCAACTCTCTGTCACAAGGTATTGTATATTTCATCACAAGTTCTTTGGAATTGTGCTTGGTCACTTGATTAAAATTCTTGAGTCTTTCAAAGTTATTTGTCTTTACAATATTGTTTCTATTGTATATATTGTTTTCCTATTTCTGCTCTCCTTATTCTGTATCTGTTCATGAAGTTCTTCTCAGATTTTTTGTATTGATCCCCTTTCATCATTTCTTACCAACATATTCATACACCATAACTTTTTCAGCTATTCTCCACCTTAAGGATGTTGCCTCATTTTCTAATTCTCTGGCCACTACAAAAAAAAAAGTTGCTTATAAATATTCTTGTACAAATGGATTTTTTCCCATTTTCTTTTATTTCTTTAGGGTATAGACCCAATAGAGGAATTGTTGGGTCAAAGGGCATATACAGTTTAATACTTTTTTGGGGAATAATTTCAAACTTGTAATTGAAGTATTTGGATTTCAATTACAAAATAATTGGACAAGTTCACAGCTTCACTAAAAATTCATTGCACACCTGTTTTCTCACAGCTGCTCTAGGATTTATCATTTTCCTTTTTTTCCATCTTAGCCAACTTTTTAGCATGAAGCAGTATCTCAGTTATTTTTTTTTTTTTTGGTGTGTGTTTCTCTTTTTATTAGCAATTTAGAGCATTATTTTCAATATGACTTACTTGTTTGAATTTTAAGTCTGAAAACTGCCAGTGCATATCCTTTGACAGTTATCAACTGGGGAAAAACACTTTCTTTTTAGATATTTCAAGTTCCCTATATATCTTAGAAATGCATTTATCAAAGAGAATCACTTCAAAGGGTTTTTTCCCACAGTTTTCAACTTTTCTTCCAATTTTAGCTGCATTGGGTTTATATGTGCAAATTCTATAGAATCAAAATTGTCTTATTTTATCTCCAGTAAACTTCTCTATTCTTTGATTATAAACTCTTCCCCTATTCATAGATTTGATGAGAAGTTTTTTCTACACCCTACTAATTTGCTTATGGTGTCTGAGTACCGTATCTATTTGGAGTATATCTTGCTATATACAATGTGAGATATTAATCTATACCTAGTTTCTGCCATACTACTTTACTAGTTTTCCCAACTGTTTTTGATAAATAGTGAATGCTTGCCCTCTTCTTCCACCCCCACCCTGCCCCCTGACCCCACTCAAACACTAGGTTAATGTGTTCATTTGCTTGTGAAAATTATGGAACTCGTCTGTTTAACTAATTGATTTCTTATCCATTACCAAATTGTTAAAATGATTAGAACTTTGTGGTATAATTTGAGTTCTAGTTCTACCAGACACGTTTCTTTTTTTCTCATTGATTGCCTTGATATTCTTGACCTTGTTCTTCTAGATGAATTTTGTTGTTATTTTTTCTAGCTCTATAAAATAATTTTTGGTAGCATTACATTTGAAAATTATAATCAAGTGAGATACAGTGGTCTGAGCATTATCGATTTCTTGGTTAGGCTAACAGTAACCAATAAATTTAATCAATGGCCTCCTTCAAACACCAAAGACTGATATAGAATTTACCAGCCTTAACATAATAATACAGAATTGGGTAGGCTTGGAAAACAATACAATTGGTTACAATGTAAATAGCATTATTCAAGGTGGGGAGAACATGATTAGTTATTTTAAAGAAAATGGGCTAACACACAGGACTAGTGACAATCTGTCTTTAACAATTAAGGAATGTTCATTGTTTTATTGGATGCATCAATACCTTGCAGACTTTGTTAGTAGACTTGAGTTAGGAGCCTCCCTAGTGTTAAGAAGGATTTGTTAGGGCAATAAAGAATTTTACAAATATAGGCAAGAGTGGACAGTATACCTTTTTGAACATGATAACAAATTAACTTGTAACTTTAATATAACTTGGAGGAAAACCTGACTCGAGAGTCAGAGAAATGTGGACTGAGCAATTAGACAAAATGGGACAATCATACTAAATAGGGTAAATTACAATATAGAATAAATTATTAAATGATAGTAATTTTAATTTCTTTTGTAGTTTAGTTAGTATGGGTCTGAATAAATTTATTTAGGTGGTATTATCATTTTTAATATGTAACTTTGCCTATTCATGAGTAGGTAAATTTTTAAATTATAGAAATCTCTATTTGTATTTTTTAAAAAAGTAGTTTGTGGCTGTTTTTATATAATTATTGTTTCTGTCTTGGCAGGTACATTCTCCTATATTTTATATTATCATTAATTATTTTAAGTGAAAGGCCTTTTACTTTCTCTTCTTGCTTGATTTTATTGGTAATATACCGAAACACTGATGATTTACATGGATTTATTTTACATTCGGCAACTTTGCATAGTTTTCTTTTAGTTTTTTAGTTGAATCTCTAGGATCCTCTTAAGCCAACCATCATATCATCTGCAAAATGTGGTCATTTTGTTATTTTATTGTCTGTGTTTATTTTTTCAATTTCTTCTTTTCATACCTCTACTTACTATTTCTTACTACTTCTTACTATTTCTAGTAAAATATTGAATAGTAATGGGGATAATGAACATCCTTGCTTTACCCCTGATCATATTAGAAAAGCTTCTAGATTATCCTTTTACAGATAATGCTGGCTCTTGATTTTCAATACATATTGCTTATCATTTTAAGGAAAGCTCCATTCTATGCTTTCTTGTATTTCTAACAGGAATAGATATTGAATTTTGTCCAAAGCTTTTTGTGCAGATGTTTAATCATAGTCATATGATTTTTGTTTTTATTATTATCATGCTTATATTTTTCCTAATCTTGAACCATCCTCCATTCTCTATATAAATCCAATCTGATCATAGTTTATAAGTTTTATAATAATTTGCTATAATCTACTATTTTAGTTTAAATATTTGCATCAATATTCATTAAGGAAGTTTGTTTATAATTTTCTTTCTCTCTTTTGATTGCCTTGGATTAGGTATTGGGATCATATTTGTGTCATAAAAGGAATGTGATAGGCTTCCTTCTTTTTTTTTTTCAATTTATATAGTAGTGGAATTAGTTATACTTCAGATGTTTGTAAATCTATTTGGTGCAGGATTTTGTTGTTGTTGATGTTAATAGAAAAATTAAACAAGCCATAAAGTAAACTAAGTTAGAATGCAAAGCAACCCTATCTCCTCTCCTATTAATCTGATGTTTCTCTAAATCTGGTATTTATCTAAAATACTCATTTACCTGATTTTTATTATCAGTTTTTTTAAAATATAGTTTTATAAAATAAGTGCTAATAATTTTTTCTTCATTGTGAATTCACCTTTTTCATTTTTGATACTAGTAATTTAATTTTCCTCTTTTTTAAAAAAATGAAATTATCTATTGATTTTTTTAAAAGTTCATATTTGTTATTAGTTCAATGTTGGATTTTTTTTACTTTCAATTTTGTTAATATTATATTTGATTTTCAAGGATATTTTTTGGTGTTTAACTGGGGGGGGCTCTGATTTGTTTTTTTTTTCCCCTAAAACTATGCCCAGTTCATTGAAGTGTTCTTTCTCTTTTACTGATGTAAGAATTGAGAAATATAAATTTTTTCACACATAGTACTTTGGCTGAATCCCAGAATTTTAGTATATTGTCCAATTGTCATGAACTTTAATCAAAATATTGTTTCTATAATTTCTCCTTCAACGCATCCATTCTTTAGGATTAAGTTCTTTAGTTTCCAATTTTTAATCTATTCTTCAAAGGCTTTTTATTAAATATAATTTGATTGCAATTTGTTCAGGAAAAGGGCATTTAATATTTCTATTTTACTGATAGTTTATTCCCTAATTTAATAAAAAGGTAAATTGAGGCATGTTCCTCTGAGTGAGGTAATATTTATTATCATGGATAATTACTTGAGCATAAGATGAGTCTATGACTGCCTCAGGTTCCAGCTTGAAACCCCAAGCAAAGGGACATCTTTCCTTATATAGTCTAGAGGATTATAAAACAAAGAACAGAACAGGGTGGGTGGCATCATAGGGTTAAGAGAAACATGATTGGATACTTAGCTGATGTAAAGAGAACCATGATTGGCTGGAAATGTGTAATAAAGGAATAGCAATAATCCTCCTTCATTCCTGAGACTAAGAAGTATGCATCTTTTGAGTCCACCTTGAATCTGTCAAAGATAAGGGCCCAGACTTCTTTGGAGAGCAAACAAAATATCCTTGAAGGACTCTGTTGGTGTAAAGATATAAGGGACAACTCCCTTGTGGTAAAATGCATTCTCCAAGGTTAGCAGAATTGCTTGAAGCAAAAATAGTGATAAACTATTTAAAAAATAAAATAGTGATTAACAAGAAAACCAATTTTCTAAATTTAGCCCATTATATGCCACTGGATTCTTTTTTTTTTTTTTTAATTTTTTATTTTATTTTATAATTATAACATTTTTGACAGTACATATGCATGGGTAATTTTTTACAACATTATCCCTTGCACTTACTTCTATTCAGATTTTTTCCCTTCCTCCCCCAACCCCCTCCCCCAGATGGCAAGCAGTCTTATATATGTTAAATATATTACAGTATAATTTAGAGACAATATATGTGTGTAAAACCGAATTTTTTGTTGCACAGGAAGAATTGGATTCAGAAGGTAAAAATAACAGTTTACATTCATTTCCCAGTGTTCCTTTTCTGGGTGTAGCTGGTTCTGTCCATCATTAATCAATTGGAATTGGATTAGCTCTTCTCTATGTTGAAGAAATCCACTTCCATCAGCATACATCCTCGTACAGTATCATTGTTGAAGTGTATAATGATCTTCTGGTTCTGCTCGTTTCACTCAGCATCAGTTGATGTAAGTCTCTCCAAGCCTCTCTGTATTTCTCCTGTTGGTCATTTCTTATAGAACAATAATATTCCATAACATTCATATACCATAGTTTACCCAACCATTCTCCAATTGATGGACATCCATTCATCTTCCAGCTTCTAGCCACTATGAAAAGGGCTGCCACAAACATTTTGGCACATACAGGACCCTTTCCCTTCTCTAGTAGTTCCTTGGGGTATAAGCCCAGTAGTAGTATGGCTGGGTTAAAGGGTATGCACATTTTGATAACTTTTTGGGCATAATTCCAGATTGCTCTCCAGAATGGTTGGATTCTTTCACAACTCCACCAACAGTGCATCAGTGTCCCAGTTTTCCCACAGCCCTTCCAACATTCATCGTTATTTGTTCCTGCCATCTTAGCCAATCTGACAGGTGTGTAATGATATCTCAGAGTTGTCTTAATTTGCATTTCTCTGATCAATAGTGATTTGGAACACTCTTTCATATGAGTGGAAATAGTTTTAATTTCATCATCTGAAAATTGTCTGTTCATATCCTTTGACCATTTATCAATTGGAGAATGGCTTGATTTCTTATAAATTAAAGTCAATTCTCTGTATATTTTGGAGATGAGGCCTTTATCAGAACCTTTGACTGTAAAAATTTTTTCCCAATTTGTTACTTCCCTTCTAATCTTGTTTGCATTAGTTTTGTTTGTGCAGAAACTTTTTAATTTGGTGTAATCAAAATGTTCTATTTTGTGATCAATAATGGTCTCTAGTTCTCCCTTGGACACAAACTCCTTCCTCCTCCACAAGTCTGAGAGGTAAACCATCCCATGTTCCTCCAATTTATTTATGATTTCGTTCTTTATGCCTAAATCTTGGACCCATTTTGATCTAATCTTAGTATGTGGTATTAAATGTGGGTCCATGCCTAGTTTCTGCCATACTAATTTCCAGTTTTCCCAGCAGTTTTTGTCAAATAATGAATGCTTATCCCAAAATTTGGGATCTTTGGGTTTGTCAAAGATTAGATTGCTATTTTTATTCACTATCTTGTCCTGTGAACCTAACCTATGCCACTGATCAACTAGTCTATTTCTTAGCCAATACCAAATGGTTTTGGTGACTGTTGCTTTATAATATAGCTTTAAATCAGGTACACTTAGACCACCTTCCTCTGACTTTTTTTTCATTAGTTCCCTTGCAATTCTCGACCTTTTATTCTTCTATATGAATTTTGTTGTTATTTTTTCTAGGTCATTAAAATAGTTTCTTGGGAGTCTGATTGGTATAGCACTAAATAAATAGATTAGTTTGGGGAGTATTGTCATCTTTATTATATTCGCTCTGCCTATCCAAGAACATTGAATGTCTTTCCAATTATTTAAATCTGACTTTATTTTTGTGGCAAGTGTTTTGTAATTTTGCTCATATAATTCCTGACTCTCCTTTGGTAGATATATTCCCAAATATTTGATACTATCGACTGTTATTTTGAATGGAATTTCTCTTTGTATCTCTTGCTGTTGGATTGTGTTGGTAATGTATAAAAATCCTGAGGATTTATGTGGATTTATTTTGTATCCTGCGACTTTGCTAAAATTCTGAATTATTTCTAATAGCTTTTTAGCAGAGTCTTTGGGGTTCTCTAAGTATACCATCATGTCATCTGCGAAAAGTGACAATTTGATTTCTTCATTTCCTACTCTAATTCCTTGGATCTCTTTCTCGGCTCTTATTGCCAAGGCTAGAGTTTCTAGTACTATATTGAATAGTAATGGTGATAGTGGGCAACCTTGTTTCACTCCTGATCTTACAGGGAAAGGTTCTAGTTTATCACCATTACATATGATGTTTACTGAAGGTTTTAAATATATGCTCCTTATTATTTTAAGGAATAGTCCATTTATTCCTATACTCTCAAGCGTTTTTAGTAGGAATGGATGTTGGATTTTATCAAATGCCTTTTCTGCATCTATTGAGATGATCATATGGTTTTTATTAATTTGATTATTAATATGGTCAATTATACTAAGTTTTCCTAATATTAAACCAGCCCTGCATTCCTGGTATAAATCCCACTTGGTCATAGTGTATTATCCTGGGGATGATTTTCTGAAGTCTATTTGCTAATATCTTATTTAATATTTTAGCATCAATATTCATTAAGGAAATTGGTCTATAGTTTTCTTTCTCAGTTTTCGATCTACCTGGTTTAGGTATCAGTACCATGTCTGTGTCATAGAAGGAATTTGGTAGGACTCCTTCAATCCCTATTTTTTCAAATAGTTTACATAGCATTGGAGTTAGTTGTTCTTTAAATGTTTGGTAGAATTCACCTGTAAATCCATCTGGTCCTGGGGACTTTTTCTTAGGAAGTTGGTTAATAGCTTGGTCTATTTCTTTTTCTGAGATGGGACTATTTAGACTACTTACTTCTTCCTCTGTTAATCTGGGCAAGCTATATTTTTGAAGGTATTCTTCCATTTCATTTAAGTTATCGAATTTATTGGCATAAAGTTGAGCAAAGTAGCTCCTAACAATTGTTCTAATTTCCTCTTCATTAGTGGTGAGTTCACCCTTTTCATTTTCAAGACTATCAATTTGCTTTTTCTCTTTCCTTTTTTTAATCAGGTTTACTAAGGGTTTGTCTATTTTGTTGGTTTTTTCATAAAACCAACTCTTAGTTTTATTAATTAATTCAATAGTTTTTTTACTTTCAATTTTATTAATCTCACCTTTTATTTTTTGAATTTCAAGTTTTGTGTTTGTCTGGGGGTTTTTAATTTGTTCCTTTTCTAGCAATTTTAGTTGTAAACCCAATTCGTTGGCCCTCTCTTTCTCTACTTTATGCAAGTAGGCCTGTAGAGATATAAAACTTCCCCTAATTACTGCTTTGGCTGTATCCCACACATTTTGGTATGATGTCTCATTATTGTCATTTTCTTGGGTGAAGTTATTAATTATGTCTATGATTTGCTGTTTTACCCAATCATTCTTTAGTATAAGATTATTTAGTTTCCAATTATTTTTTGGTCTATTTTCCCCTGGCTTTTTATTAAATGTTATTTTGATTGCATTATGGTCTGAAAAGGATGCATTTACTATTTCTGCCTTACTGCATTTGATTTTGAGGTTTTTATGCCCTAGTATATGATCAATTTTTGTATAGGTTCCATGAACTGCTGAGAAAAAAGTATATTCCTTTCTGTCTCCATTTAGCTTTCGCCAAAGATCTATCATATCAAACTTTTCTAGTATTCTATTTACCTCTTTGACTTCTTTCTTATTTATTTTGTGGTTTGATTTATCTAATTCTGATAGTGCAAGGTTGAGATCTCCCGCTATTATAGTTTTGCTATCTATTTCCTCTTGCAGCTCTCTTAATTTCTCTTTTAAGAATTTAGATGCTGCACCACTTGGTGCATACATGTTTAATATTGATACTGCTTCACTATTGATGCTTCCCTTTAGCAGGATATAATGCCCTTCCTTATCTCTTTTAATTAGATCAATTTTTGTTTTTGCTTGATCTGAGATGAGGATGGCTACTCCTGCTTTTTTGGTTTTGCCTGAAGCATAATATATTCTGCTCCACCCTTTTACTTTTAGTTTGAATGTCTCATCCTGTTTCAGGTGTGTTTCCTGTAAACAACATATAGTAGGATTCTGACTTTTAATCCAGTCTGCTAACTGCTTCCTCTTTATGAGGCAGTTTGCCCCATTCACATTTATGGTTAGAAGGACTAATTCTATATTGCTTGCCATCCTATTAACCCCTGCTTATGCTTTTCCCCTTTCCTTCCCTTTTACCCTCCTATCCAGTATTAAACTGGTAAACACCACTTGCTTTTCACAGCCCTCCCTTTTTAGGATCCCTCCCCCACCTTAAAGATCCTCCCCTTATTTTATCCCTTTTCCTCGAAATTACTGTATTCCCTTCCCCTTAGCTTACTCCTTCCCTTTCACTTTTCAATGAAGTGGAAGAAGTTTCACCATAAATCGAATATGTCTATTGATACACGCTATGTTCATCTCCCTCCTTTCTTTCTCTCAGATATAATAGGTTACCTTTGCCTCTTCATGAGAAGACTTTTTTATGATATAATCTCCTTTCCACCTCTAGTTTCTAAGACAAATTGTACATATGTTCTTTACATATTTTTTTGACAGAAGTATAGTTCTCAAGATTTCTTTTTACCTTTTTTAGGAGTCTCTTGAGTTCTGTATTTGAAGATCAAACCTTTTATGTAGGTCTGGTTTTTTCATCAAAAATAGATGGAATTCATTTATTTCGTTAAATGTCCATCTTCTTCCCTGGAAAACGATGCTCATTCTTGCTGGGTAAGTTATTCTTGGCTGCATACCAAGTTCCTTAGCCTTTCGGAATATCATGTTCCAGGCCCTGCGTTCTTTTAATGTGGACGCTGCTAGATCCTGTGTTATCCTTATTGTGGATCCTCCATATCTGAATTGTTTTTTTCTAGCAGCTTCCAATATCTTTTTCTTTGTCTGATGGTTCTTGAACTTGGCCACTATATTTCTTGGCGTTTTGATTTTAGGGTCCCTTTCAGTAGGCGATCGATGAATTTTCTCAATGTCTATTTTACCCTCTGTTTCCAAAACGTCTGGGCAGTTCTCTTTGATAATTTCCTCGAAAATGGTGTCCAAGCTCTTTTTTTCCTCCCATTTTTCAGGGAGTCCGATTATTCTCAAATTGTCTCTCCTGGATCTGTTTTCCAGGTCTGTTGTCTTTCTGGTAAGGTACTTGACAGTCTTTTCAATTGTTTCATTTCTCTGGTTTTGCTTGACTCCCTCTTGGTTTCTCCTTGAGTCATTCATTTCTACTTGTTCCAGTCTAATTTTCAATGATGTATTTTCTTCACTCACTTTTTTTATATCTCTTTGTAATTGTCCAATTGAGTTTTTATCTTCTATGGAATTTTTTTCCATTGTATCCATTTTATTTTTTAGAGAGCTGATTTCTTTTTCCAGCTCTCTAATCCTGTTTTCCTTGGAGTTGTTTACCTTTTCCAGCTCACTAATCCTGTTTTCCTTGGAGTTGTTTACCTTTTCCAGCTCACTAATCTTGTTTCTCAATGATTTGATTTCTTTATCCATTCTGTCTTTGAATGCATGGGATGACTTCTCCAGGCTCTCTTGCCAAGCTTCCCTTTCCTTTTCCCATTTCTCTTCCAGCTCTCTTGTGAGAGCCTTTTTGATTTCCTCTATGAGGTTCTTTTGTATTGAGGAGCAGCTTATATCCCTCCCAGGGGATACATCTGGGGACAGTCTGTTCCTAGTCTCCTCAGCATTTGAAGTCTGCTCCCTCTCCACACAGAAGCTGTCAATGGTTAGAGCCCTTTTGAATTTTTTGTTCATTTTGTCAGAGTAGGAATCAAAGAAAACAAACTGACAAGAGAAACAATTGGTCTGTTTTGCGGGGGATAGGGCTGGATGGTATTAATGGGCTTCCTCTACAGACTGGGGGTAGGGCAGCAGAGAGCCACTAACAGAACAGCAATGACTGTACTGAGTCTGCGCTCTGAGGCTCTGAGAACGCACTGAGTCAGTCCAGGTGGGGGTTGGGGGTGGCCGGGCTCTGAGAGATGCTGGCTTTCTGGGGTTTTAATCTTCACCTCCGGTGTTTACACCCTCTCCACCGCTCCTGGCTTGCTGCCAAGACGGAGCATCCACACTGGGGCAAAAGCCCTTTCACAGAAACGGCAGAGATCACACCCTTCCCCCTCTGGTCTGAGCTGTGTGAGCTGCCTGTCTTGCTCTGGCTGTCTGCCCTCAGTCTGCGCCCAGTCTGATTGACCCTCCCCCAAACAAACACAGACCTTTTCTGGCGACTTTCAAGGATGTCTTCTCTTGGTGATAATTTGTGGATTTCTTTCTGGGTCAAGCATTAAGTCAGAGGCTTGTCATGAAGTAAGTTCTGAGAGAAAACGAGGAGCTCAAGCAGCTGTCTGCCTCCACGCCGCCATCTTGGCCGGAAGTCTCCTCCTCCGCCACTGGATTCTGAACTAAGTTCAGCAACAAAGGACCATAACTTATATGAAATGGCTAAGCTCTCCTTGTCCTTTCTTTCCCAGATGGAGCTAGAGGCCTCTGGCCCTTCAATGCCATCTATCATCCAGGATAAGAAGAGTAATGAAACTGACAGCTGTCTGCCCTCAGAGGAGGCTGGCCAGCTTAAAATGGAGGATATTCTGTGGCAGCAGGAGCTGAGCAGGGAAGAAGCTGCCCAGCAGCTAGAAAGGGCTATGTATGACTTCAAGAAGGTAAGGACTTTAAAGAGAGGAAAGGGCTATAGCTGTTAAGGCAGACCTTTCCAACTCCTAGCTAAAGGGACAGATCTTGAGAAAAGGGGAACATTGTTATAGGAAGAGATTGAGTGTGAGGAGTTGAGGTTCTTATGGTTCAATTCAACCTACTTTCTGAGTGCCTACTATATGGAAGGCTTTGGGCTAGATACTGGAGATCCAAAGACAAAAAACGAAGAAGTTCTTGCTTTCAAGAAGCTGACATTGCATTGGAAGATTTTTTTAATTAATTTTTATAATTATAACATTTTTTGACAGTACATATGCATAGGTAATTTCTTTTTACAACATTATCCCTTGTACTCCCTTCTGTTCTGAATTTTTCCCCTCCTTCCTTCCATACCCTCCCCTAGATGGCAGACATTCCCATACATATTAAATATCTTATAGTATATCCTAGGTATATATGTGCAGAACCGAATTTTGTTGTTGTTGTTGCAAAGGAAGAATTGGATTCAGAAGGTAAAAATAATCTGGGAAGAAAAACAAAAAAACAAACAAACAAAAAATGCTCATAGTTTACACTCATTTCCCAGTGTTCCTTTTCTGGATGTAGCTGATTCTGTCCATCATTGATCAATTAGAATTTGATTAGTTCTTCTCTATGTTGAAGATATCCACTTCCATCAGAATACATCCTCATACAGTATCGTTGTTGAAGTGTATAATGATGATCTGGTTCTGCTCATTTCACTCAGCATCAGTTGATGTCTCTCCAACCCTCTCTGTATTCCTCCTGTTGGTCATTTCTTACAGAACAATAATATTCCATAACATTCATATACCATAATTTACCCAACCATTCTCCAATTGATGGACACCCATTCATTTTCCAGTTTCTAGCCACTACAAAAAGGGCTGCCACAAACATTTTGGCACATACAGGTCCCTTTCCCTTCTTTAGTAGTTCCTTGGGATATAAGCCCAGTAGTAGCACTGCTGGGTCAAAGGGTATGCACATTTTGATAACTTTTTGGACTCTCCAGAATCGTTGGATTCTTTCACAACTCCACCAACAATGCATCAGTGTCCCAGTTTTCCCACAGCCCTTCCAACATTCATCGTTATTTGTTCCTGCCATCTTAGCCAATCTGACAGGTGTGTAATGATATCTCAGAGTTGTCTTAATTTGCATTTCTCTGATCAATAGTGATTTGGAACACTTTTTCATGTGAGTGGAAATAGTTTTAATTTCATCATCTGAAAATTGTCTGTTCATATCCTTTGACCATTTATCAATTGGAGAATGGCTTGACTTCTTATAAATTAAAGTCAATTCTCTGTATATTTTGGAGATGAGGCCTTTATCAGAACCTTTACCTGTAAAAATGTTTTCCCAATTTGTTACTTCCCTTCTAATCTTGTTTGCATTAGTTTTGTTTGTGCAGAAACTTTTTAATTTGGTGTAATCAAAATTTTTTATTTTGTGATCAATAATGGTCTCTAGTTCTCCTTTGGACACAAATTCCTTCCTCCTCCACAAGTCTGAGAGGTAAACTATCCTATTTTCCTCTAATTTATTCATGATTTCATCTTTATGCCTAAATCTTGGACCCATTTTGATCTTATCTTAGTATGTAGTGTTAAATGTGGGTCCATGCCTAGTTTCTGCCATACATTGGAAAATATTAATTATTCACAGATAAGTAAATGTAGATTATTTGAAAGGGAAGAGAACATTGACCACTGAAGAGTCTGGGGAAGATACCACAGAGATGATACTTGAGATGAGCAGCAAAGATTCCTGGAGATAGATATGATGGAACAATGCCTTTGGACTTGAAGGAAAGTTGATCCAACTAGACAGAGGCAGAAGATAGGATACTGAGTTTAAGCAGTAGCAATGTGATTGACAGATACCAGTTTGTCTGAAATAAAAGACATATAAAGAGATGATAGAAATTAAAGAGAGAAGGAGAGATCTGAATCAGATTGTGGAAGGCCTTAAGAGACTGAGAAGTTCATATTGTTTCTTCCACCATACAGTCTGACCCTGGCAGGAGTTCCTAATGATATATTTGCCTTTCAGAGCTCTGTGGCAGCTTCACCAAAGAAGGGAACTAGAGACATAACATAGTTAACAGAATTCTTGTGATGGGAGGGTGGATTTTGCCTCACTCTACCCATCCTGCTCCCAACCTGTGTTAGGGTCAAGTGCCGCCACTCCCCATCCCTGCTTCCAAGGAGACCTCAGCCTTTCCCTCTGTGCTGGCTTTTTCCTCAGGTCCAGTACTTACCTTTCACCAAAGCTTTTGACAGAGCTAGAGCTGAAAAGAAGCTGGTGCATTCAATCATTTTGTGGGGAGCCCTAGATGACCAGTCTTGCTGAGGTGAGGAATCTTGGCCAATTCTGGTAGAATTAAGGGTGAAAGATGGTGGTCTCATACCACATGCCCTGGATGGAGGTATGGGGAATTCAGTGGGCAAGTAAGGGGTTTCTATGCTAGGTTCCAAAAGGGAAATAGATACCACAACTGTCCCCCAATATTACAGATTACTATTATTTCAAGGCATTTTCTCTAAATAACTTTCCCCTAAACAGGTTCAGGGCACACTCTTCGCAATATTGTCCTGAAAAATTCATCAATCCTCGCCCTCCTTAATGAGAAATTCATCAGCACTTGGTCTCTTTTTGGGGACTTACAAGAGATACTGGTAAATATGAAGGGAGGGAGGGAGCTGGGCTTCTGGGAGAATTTTCTGAAAGTGCCTGAAGCCCAAGAAATGGAATAACAAGGCCCTTCTCCAACTGTGACTTCCTCTCAGAATGAAGAGAACAAATTCTATAAGAAGCTGGCTCAACTGCAATTGGAGAAATACAAGTTCCCTGTAGAATCACTGGTCTGCTTACCCAATGGAACAGTGGTTTGTATCTCATCTCAACCCACCTTCCCCTAATCTCTGCTGACTCATCAGAGGCCATTCTACCACTCCCCCTCCCCAAAGGAGAATTTGTTTTAGTACCTATTATGTAGAAAAGAATGCTGGTCTTATACAAGCAATGAGACTTTGAGCTAGGCCTTCGAAGGATGGTAGCTTTTCATAGATGAAACTGAGATATAATGATCTGGTCAAAGTATTATTAAATGAGGAAAAACTAGAAAGGATTATTTTTCCCTGAGCTCTGGCCAATCTCTTTAAGTTCCTTCCTGCGACTTGGGAACTAAACCCTATGATGCTGGCAGAGTCACTATGCCTAACTCCTTTCCCTTACCCTTCCCTTCTCTTATCTCCCTTCCTCTTCCCCTCTCCTTTCTCCTTTTCTCTTTTCTGTATCTCTTTTCCTCATTCTTCCCTCTCACCTCTCCTAATTTTTTTCCCCACTCTCGACTCTCTTGACCCTTCTTCTAGGTCAACAACATCCATGCTAACAAGTTCTTGTTCAAGATTCCTGAAAGACATCATGAAAAGAAAAAAGTCCTAGCCTTCTACTCTCCTATATCCTTGAAATCTCCAGAGATCTATGAAGAATTCCTAAGAGAAGGGCTCCTCAGAGCTCAGGTCTTCCTCCAGCACTAAAGCCCCAGACTATGGGAATCAGGAACTTGATTCTCTACTCAAGCAAGCTTCCTCCAATCATAAGAGCTGACATTTCCCTATCTATACAAAAAGGAATGTAGATATGACGCTGAAGTCAAAGTGGTCTTTAGTACATGTCAAGATCACTGTTTGCTGTCTACTAAGAAGTAGCCCCCTTTGAAAATTGCAATAATGATTAAAGAGTCCATGTTTTGGGCCCCCTTCTACAATTCCACATCGGTGATAATAGTACCTAAAAGTAGCAGATTTCCTTCTGGCCATGTGACATAAGGTTGCCGTAACCTCAAAGAAACTCCATGAGAACTTAGAAGCCATGAATATTTTTTTTAAGGGAGAACCAAATTGTCTTTTGCTTCTTGATGATAACCTCATTCTCCAACTTCCTTCTGGGCCACTTCTAGTCCATCCACAGAGACAGTGACCAAATCCAGTACATATCTGCAACCTCATTATGTATATGTGAAAAGTAATTAATTGAAGATATTTTTTGATAGCTCCACACTGAGTAGGAGAAAGAGATTCTATTTACTTCCAGTGACTGTGCTTTATGATGGCTGGATCTTAAATCTCAGATGGATCAAGCTTGATGTCTTCACAGTCTCAACTGGGGGAAAAAGTTCCCTCTTCTCTTGATTAGGACTTTAGTCTTATTTTGTAGAAAAAGATTTAAGATATAAGTTCCCTGCCATTATTTCTCTCTGCTTACTTTGACCAAATAGAGTTAGTCTTATTCCCTGGTCCAAGTTTCAAATGAAAGTCCTAGTAAACAGTCTAGTGACTGTCCTCTGGTTGGAGACTTTCTCCTTTTTTTATCTGGTGAGGAACTTATATTGAATAGAAAAAAAAAAAAAAAAACACTGCAGTTTCCATGGCCAGAATTGATGCCTTTGAATGTTCACCTCCCTCTTGGCAGAATTTTATTCATTTGCATTGAAAATTCTTTGATGGCAAGAATTATGTGTTTCCCATGTTTTCTGAGTACTTATAAATTATAAAAATATGGTATAAATATATATTTTTAACTTTTAAAAAATCTAGCAAAGTTCCTAATCATCCCCACTTCATCCCAATACCATTCAAGAAAGCATACCGAGTAGATTCCCCTTGTGTCTCTATGACATTCATTTAATGAGCATTCATTTCTAAACTGAAGGCCAGAGTCCAAAACAAATGAAGTAACAAGCAGTCGCATAGCTTCCAACTATCCAGAAAATGTACCAAATTCTGCTTGGAAAAATTAAGAAAATCATTTTTCTAGGCCATAGTGGGATAAACTAATTGAAAACTCCTAGCATAGGTTGAAGCCACATCCTTATGACTTGAGACTAAAGTGCTTCGGGTGTTCCATTGTCTTGAATGAACATTCCCCTCCAGTTTTCCACCACTTCTTTAATTAGCATTTAAGTACATCTGTTAAAGGCAATTTTTTTTTTTTCTGTGATAGGCTTCCATGTTTAGAGTATAAGCCTAGATCTCTCAGACAATAGGAAAAAATGTTAAGGGTGGGGGAAAGAAGTGCTTCTGTTTTATTTAATCTTGTGTTTTGCATGTGCTTTGCACTCCTTTAACTTACATCTTGTTGGTTAGGAGTTGCCCTTTTATCCCAAAAATGTAAAAAAAATCCCTTTTTGCTTTTTCTTACTGAAAGTTTCCGATTTTAATTTGGGTTCAGGGTCCCACACAGGGCAAATTAGGAAGAGAAAAATTTCTCTGAAGACACTAGGAATAATTCTAGCCTACTGGACACACAACACAAAGTTTTCCAGAGGCAAGGAAAGAAACCGAGCACCTTAGCAAGAAGCACCATGACAGAAAGTTCATGGAACAAGTAGTATTTGGCAGCTGTATCCTCCACTACCCAATTCTGAGACACAAACCCAGAGCATGAAGTGAGCCATAAACTCTGGGCTGTGTACTAAGCAAAGAATGAGTTCCAGAAATGTAACTTTTGTTCTGATGTCAGGAAAAGCACATGTACTCATCTCTAGCCTTTATCCCAGTATATAAATATGCAGTGGAATAATCAGACAAGTAGTTCAGATCAAAGGGGAACTGGAAGTTCTAAAAAGTTTCCTTGTGGAATAAGATTCATACCTGGGTCAGGAACTTTCAAAAATCAGACCATGAGAGCAGAGGACAGACCTCACCCCAGCAGTCCAGAATACACTGCTTTGGAGGCACTGGGAGTCTGAGCTGTGAAATCCTTAGAAGTGTGCAGATACCAAGTCAGGAAGTCCAACTCAGGAAGTTGAAAAAATGAATAAAAGAATACCACCATAATGAGATACTATGGTGATAGGGAAGTTCAAGATATAAGAAAAGAATGACTAGAAATTTCAAGCAAAGCCTCAAAAAAAAAAAGCTTATTTAATAATCCCTAGATGAGTTCAAGCAAGAGATGAAAAAGGACATTTTTAAAATCAAATGAGCAGTAGAGAAAAAAGAGCTAAGAAAAAAATATGAAAACTTGGAAAAAGAGGTACAAGATGTTACCGAAGAAAACTACTTTGAAATTAGTTGGTGAAAAATTGTTATTTTTAATTCGCCCCGACATTCTGCTAAGCACATGACAAAAGTTCTGCTTTGTTGTATTTTTCTACTTTATATTTAAAAAATTTTTTAAAGAAAACTAGAATTGGCCAAAAGGATACCAATGATTCTATGAAACAAAAAGCAAAGAAGTCTGGAAATAGGAAAAGTTTCATATTACAAGAAATCATCAAAAATGTCTAGAATCAGAGAGCAAAGTAAAATTTGAAATAGTTACCTCCCAAAAGAAACCCCTAAAGTGAAACCAGAATAGTAGAGCCAAAATATAGAGGTCCCGGGTCAACTTAAAATACTAAAAGCATTCAGAAAGAATTTAACAATCACACCAGATTTAGTAATCAGCATAAAGAAGCAGAGAGACTTGGATATATTCCAAAAAATAAAGTATCTAGTCATAAGGATAATTTACCCAGCAAAACAGTATAATCCCATAGGGTTAAAAAAGGACTTAAGTTGAAGTTTTCCAAGCATTCCTGATGGAGATGAAGAGAACAATTTCTTACAAAAGTGTTGGGCTACCAGGAGCCACCTGAGAGTGGGCTGCTGGAGATCTAACCCAGAATGGATGATCTCTTGTGAGAGGATGAAAAAAGACCCAGAGGCAGTTGGTGTTTTCTGATCTCTCTCCAATTCCCCTGCCTCCAATTTATCTCATTCCCAGTCCGCAACACCTGTGTCAGCAAAGGCTGCCCTGCAACTCCTTCAGATGCTATGATCCACAGCTGTGGAGGATCTCAGAGAATTGACCTGTCCCTTAACACAAAACAAATGTTTTTGCTTCTCTGGGTAAAATAAGCAAGAAATAAGGGACTAAACTAGAGATTCTTAAATTTTTTCCACACGTGACCTTTTCAGAGAAATCTTTGTGCCCCAGATATATAAGTATATAAAATAGGTATACAAATCATTTACTGTTAATTTCACAGCCCCCCACATTCAGTTACAAGGCCTCATTTGAAGTTTCTGACTACAGACTACTTCTGACTTCTGACTACTAGAAGCTGAAGACTAACAAGGTTAAATTTTTTGCATTTTTATACGTAATTTTAATACTTGTAATGTCTACAAACTTGATTGCCAGGGGACTTGAGTACAATTAAAGAGGGCCTGAGTAGGATTCTGTTATGTTTGGGTGAACTCAGAAGAATGAAAAGGTATGGGGGAAATGATTCACTGGAAGTTTAAGAACACCAGGAAAAAATATTTCACATAATATTCATATGTAAAGAATTTACACAATAAAGAAGATTGAGAATGGAGAAAAGGCAATTTGAACTTTTATCTGAAATTGTTAAAGGAGGTGAAAAACCACACCAGTGAATATAGAAACACATCTGACCCAACATGGAAATAGGAGAGAAAAGGGAGAAATGAAAGAAAATAGGGGTAGATTAAGGGTGCTATTAATCAGAAAACAGATTCCTAAAGATACCAACAAAGATAAGGTGGAGGAAAGTATACAACACTCAGAGGGAAGATTCTGGTAAGATGTTGGAGTAGGTCAGTAAATTCAAGGTCTCCAGATTTTCCCCACAACAGAACAAACTTGTTCCTCAAGGTAAACATAGACTAATGAAAAATCAAGATGTGGGGCAGAATGGGTTGGACTCCTGGCACAATCCAAAGATCTAAAAGACCTTAGACCAGAATTAACCAGTGTGAATTGCAATTTTGCAGATACACTAGGTGGGGAACCCTGGGGTAGTTAGGTTTGGTTGGAGCCTCAGCAAGAAACACTGAAACTTTCACCTCAAGGACTTCATGGGGAGTCCAGGGTCTGAGCCCAGTAAGATTCAGAAAACCTCTACTGATTAGGAATTCCAGGCCCAGCTGTGCTACAGAGACACAATCCTGGACAAGAAAGAACAGAACAGGAGCAGTGGGGCCAGCACTTGCAGGAGGGTGGAGCTTTTGGTTTGAGATTCCAGGCCAAAAGGGAGAGTTGAAGTGAAGCTAGAGGCACCATCCCCCCCCCCCCCTATGATTAGAGATACTGCTTCTCTCCCTAAAGACCAAGGACTTTTACTTATCCTGACTCTGGCTGATCCTGAGGCCTCCTGGGAGCTAATCCAGACTTCATAAATATGGACAAATTATTTTTTACATGTAAATGCACATATATTTGATATCAGCAATTGGGTATCTCAAAAGACTGGGGTAGAGTTGAATATAATCTGACTCTAAAAAAAATCACCTAGGAAAATGTTAAAATAGTAATTATGCTATGCAAATGAGGTGTAGAGAAAAAGACACAGAGGCATTAAATGGGGGAGGAAAATGTAGTTCTGAAAACCTACTCACATCAGGAATAGGTCAAATGACAACACTACAAATAGATCACGAAGGATGTGAGGAGGCGAGATGGATGGAGGGGGAAGCAAAGAGTTGGGGAAAAGACAAGGGAGGGATCCATGGATGGGGAAAGGTTAAGTAACAGCAAGCAAGGCAAGTTAAGGATCAGAATTAGAGCAGTAGAGTTAACAGGAATAGGAAAGAAGAAATATATGCAAACACTACAACAAGGATCAGGAATAGAATTTATTAGGAAAAAAAATACTGCTAGTAATTATTGATTTTTGGTAAAGATTCAATCTTTATCGCTCAAACTTAAAGATTCAATCAAGAAAGAAATCTACATATGTCAGCCATACTAATACTGCTTTAGATACATGTTTATATGCTTATGTATGTATGTGTATATATATATATACACACATATATGTGTTTGAGTATATGTAGATATGTATATATCTATATATAGATATGTATCATAAGTATGTGGATCTGTGAATGTATATATGTGTGTATGTGGGTGTGAGTGGATGTCTGTGTATGTGTGGAGATGGACAGGTGTGTTTGTGTGTACATGTATATATGTATATATAAATATAGCTGTGCTTAAATATAGTCAGCTTGGGGAGATGGGGAGGAAAATGAAAGAGGGAAAAAAAGAATAAAGTAAAAAATGCACAGCAGAGATAATAAGAATCTATGAGGAAGCAAAGATGGATATTCATGAATATACTTTCTTCTTTTATATATCCTTTCTTAAATTGGTACTTTATTGTTATATGTTTTTAATCCTTCCTGATGTTCTGCTGGGCACATGACAATGTTCTGTTTTGTTTACTTTTCTTTTTCCTTTCCTCTCTTTTTTCTATCTTTTTTTTAATAAATAAAAAATTTAAATCATAACTGTGAGTGAGAATGGAATAAACTCACCCATAAAATGGAACATCCCAGAATGGATTTTAAAATCAGAATCTAACAATTTACAAGAAACGCAATTAAAATAAAGCTACAGAATTAGAATAAGAGTATGAAGTTGTAAAGGAGGAAAGGGATCCACATGTGCAAAAATGTTTTTGTCAGCCCTTTTTGTAGTGGCAAGGAACTGGAAACTGAGTGGATGCCCATCAATTGGAGAATGGCTGAATAAATTATGGTATATAAATGTTATGGAATATTATTCTGTAAGCAATGATCAGCAGGATAATTTTAGAGGCCTGGGGAGACTTAACATGAACTGATGCTAAGTGAAATTAGAAGAACTAGGAGATCATTGTACATGGCAACAAGATTATACAATGATCAAATCTGAAAGATGTGGCTCTTCTGAACAATGAGATGATTCAGGCAAGTTCCAATGACCTTGTGATGAAAAGAGCCATCTAAACCAGAGAAAGGACTGTGGGAACTAAGTGTGGATCAAAACAAGCATTTTCACTCTTTTTGTTGTTGTTCACTTGCATTTTGTTTTCTTTCTCATTTTGTTCCTTTTGGATCTGATTTTTCCGTGCACAAAGATAATTGTATAAATATGTTTACATATATTTTAACATGTTTAACATATATTGGATTACTTGCCATCTAGGCAAGGTGGTGAAGGGAAGAAGAGGAAAATTTGGAACACAAGGTTTTGCAAGGGTCAATGTTGAAAAATTATTCATGCATATGTTTTGAAAATAAAAAGCTTTAATAAAAAAAAGAATCTGAAGTAGAACTAATTAAAAGGCATAAAGAAAAAAACTACATTTTGTTAAAAAGTACCAAAGACAATGAATTATCATTACTGAATAAATATCCACCAAATTATACATAGCCTCTGAATTTTTTTTTCTGATTTAATATTTTTCCCAGATTACATATAAAAACAATTTTAATGTTCATTTAAAAAAAATTTAGTTTCAAATTTTCTCCTTCTCTTTTCTCCTCCTTCCCTCCATTGGGAAGGCAAGCAATTTGACATAGGTTATAGATATGCAGTTGTGAAAAATATATCCATATTAACCATGTTGTAAAAGAAATCACAAATAAAAAAGAAAACCAAGAAAAAAGTATATTTTCATTTGCATTCAGCCTCTATGTGGAATGATAAATCACAAGATCATTGGAACTGGCCTGAATCATCTCATTGTTGAGAAGAGTCATATCCGTCAGATTTGATCATTTTATAATCTTATTGCCATATACAATGATCTTCTGGTTCTTCTCATTTCACTAAGCATCAGTTCAGGTAAGTCTTCCCAGGCCTCTCTAAAATCAAATTGCTGATAGTTACAGAATAACAATAATACATTAACATTCATATACCATATTTATCTGTCTAACTCTGGAAGTAGATAGCATTTTTCATCTTAAATCCTTCAGAAGATCAAGTTGATACTGTTGAGAATAGCTGTTATTCACAGTTGGATATCATATAATATTGCACTATAATGGTGTGTAATGTTATGGTTCTGTTTGCTTCACCTTGCATCAGTTAATATGTCTTTACAGATTTTTCTGAGAACATCCTGCAAGTAATTTTTATAGCACAATCTTCTACAACAGCTTTTTCAGCCATTCCTCGACTAATGAACACCCCATCAATTTTCAGTTCTTTGACACCATTAAAAGAGCTTCTATAAATATTTTTTCTACATATAGGTCCTTTTCCGTAGGGGAAAGGGGAATACAGATCTAGTACTGGTATTGTTTGATCAAAGAGTATTCATAATTTTATAGTCTTTTGGGTACAGTTCCAAATTGCTCTACAGAATGACTAAATAAAACTTCACCAACAGTGTATGAGTCTCAGTTTTCCTATATCCATTCCAACATTGTCAATTTCCTTTTCTGTCATATCATCCAATTTGATAAGTATAGTATGGCAGCTCAGAATTGTTTTAGTTTATATTTATTTAACCATTAATTATTTAGAACATTTTTCATAAGATTATAGATAGCTTTAATTACTTTATCTAAAAACTGCTTTACATATCCTTTAAATGTTAACTGATTGAGGAATAGCTTACTTTTTATAAATTTGATTCAGTTCTCTGTATATTGAAAAATAAGATCTTTATCAGATAATCTTGATGTGAATTTTTTTTCAGTTATGATTACTGTGTATTTCCTTTCATCCTATTTTCCTCTGCTTGTCTTTATTCTCCGTCTTTCCTTTCACCCTGTTCCTCCTCAAAAGTATTTTGTTTCTGTCTTTTACCTACCTCAATCCATCTTCATTTCCATCATCACCTATTCTCTTATTCCCTTCCCCTTCTGCTTTCTGTAGGGAAACCCAACAGAGTATGCATATTATTCTTTTGTTGAGCTATTTCCAATGACAGTATAGTTTACTTGTTCCTTTCCACCTGTCTCATCTTCCCATTCATGGTAAAAGCTCTTTCATGCCTCTTTTATTTGAGACATAATTTATTCCTCATTCTTCCATTCCCTTTCTCCTTCTCTCACTGCATTCATCTTTTTCAATTCTTTAATTTTTTAGATAACTATCCCATCATATTCCACTCATCCCCATACCCTTTATATACACTTTAATTGCCCTAACAATGAGAAACTTTTTAGGATTTACAAGTATCATTTTCCCTTGTAGGAGTATAAACAGTCTAACCTTTTTAAAAAAAACCTTACGGTTTCTCTTTTCTATTTACCTTTTTATACCTCTCTTGAGTTTTGTATTTGAAAGGTAAAATTTCAATTCAGTTGAAAGTCTTCTATTTCATTCAATATATATATTTTTCCCATTGAAGGATTATATTCAGTTTTGTTGGGTAGATCCTTTGCCTTCCAGAATATCATATTATAAGCTTTCTGATTATTTAATGTAGAAAATGCTAGATCTTGTGTTATTCTGACTCTATGATATTTGAATTGGGGTTTGGTTTTTGTTTTTGTTTTTGATTGTTTGCCATATTTTCTTGACTTGGGAGCTGTGGAATTTGGCTATAATACCCCTGGGAGTTTTAATATTGAGATTTCTTTCAGGAGGTGATCAGTGGATTCTTTTCATTTCTATTTTAATCTCTGATTCTAAAATATCAGGGCAGTTTTCCTTCTTGAAAAATTATGTTGAAGTAAAATACACAATGAGGAAACAAAATTTTCACTCTTTGCAAATGATATGATGGTATAATTAGAGAATCCTAGTGAATCAACTAAAAAACTACTTGAAATAATTAAACTTTAGCAAAGTTGCAGGATATGAAATAAATTCACATAAATCATTGGGATTTCTATATATTACCAACAAAGCCCACTGGCAAAAGATAGAAAGAAAAAATCTATTTAAAATAACTGTAGACAATATCAAATATTTGGGAGTCTGCCTGCTGAGACAAACTGAGGAACTATAGGAACACAATTGCTTTTCGCACAAATTCCTACCTAGGTTAATCTGATTATTCAGTGCCTTACAACTCAAATTGCCACAAAAAAATTTATAGAACTAGAAAAAATAACAAAATTCAACTAGAAGAACAAAAGATCAAGAAAATCAGACCTAAATCTATATCATAAAGAAGCAATAATCAAACCATTTGGCACTAGCTAAGAAATAGAGTGGTGGAACAATGTAGTCAATGACCGTAGTAACTTTCTGCTTGATAAATCCAAAGACTTCTGAGATAAGAACTGCTGGAAAAACTGAAAATAGTATGACAGAAAGTAGGCATAGACAACATCTCACACCTAATACCAATCCAAGGTCAAAATGAGTTCATGACTTAGACATACAGGGTGATACTATAAGCAAATTAGGAGAGCAAAAGATAGTTTATCTTTAAATCTTTGAAGAAGGGAGAAATTTATGACAAAACAAGATATAGAGAATATTATGAAATACAAAATGGATAATTTTGATTACACTAAATTAAAAAGGGTTTGCCCAAACAAAACCAGTGCAATGAAAATTAGAAGGAAATCAGAAAGCTAGGAAACAATTTTTACAGTCTTTCTGATAAAAACCTCATTTATCAAATATATAGAGGAACTAAATCAAATTTATGAAAATAAAAGTCATTCCCCAATTGATAAATGATCAAAGGATATGAACAATTTTCAGATAAAAAAATTAAAGTCATTTATAGTTATATAAAAATGCTCTAAATCATTATTAATTAGAGAAATGCAACTTAAAACAATTCTGAAATTTACACCTATCAGATTAGCTAAAATGACAGGAACTACTAATCATAAATACTGGGATGAAGAAAAACTGGAAACACTGATGCATTATTGTTGCAATTGTGATCTAATCCAGTCATTTGGAGAACAATTTGAAACTATGCTCAAAGGGCTATAATGGATATGGGATGAAAAATGTTATCAACCTCCAAAGGAAGAAGTATGAAGATCGAATGCAGATTGAAACATACTATTTTTACCTTTTTTGTTTGCTTTTCATTTCTTGTGTATTTTTCCCTTTTATTATGATTTTTCTTTCACAAGATGAGAACATGTTGAAAATGATTGTACACTCAAGGAAATCATAAAGGAGGGAAAAGGACTCACCTGTGCAAAAATGTTTTTAGCAGCTCTTTTTATGGTAACAAAGAATAGGACAAGGAGTGGATACCCATCAATTGGGGAATGACTGAACAAGTTGTGATACATAAAGGTAATGGAATGTTATTTTTCTATTTTAAAAAAATGAACAAGCTGATTATAGAAAGGCCTGGAAAGATTTACATGAACTGATGCTGATTGAAATGAACAAAATCAGGAATTCATTGTACACAATAACAGCAAGAATGTGTGATGATCAGCTGTGAAAGGCTTGGTTCTTCTCAGGGGTTCAGTGATCCAAAGCAATCCCAATAGACTTGGGACAGAAAATGCCATCTGCATCCAGAAAAAGATCTAAAGAGACTGAATGTAAATCAATACATGCTAAGTTCACTTTTTTTTCTGTTTATCAATCTTTCAAATGCTTTTACTCCTTTGCTCTGATTTTTCTCTCCCAACATGATTCATAAAGCAATGTGTATTAAAAATAAACTTACAAAAAAGAAAATGATTATACATACATAACCTAAAAAAAACAAAGATGATATCTGGGCTTTTTTTAATCATGGCATTCAGGTTTATATTCATGTTTAAGTTATCTCTCTTAAATTTATTTCCAGGTTAATTATTTTTCTAATATTGAGATAGTACACAATTTCTTCTATTTTTTCATTCTTTTGATTTTTTAAAAATTGTTTCTTGATATCTCATAGTCATTAGTTTCCACTTGCCCAATTCTAATTTTTAAGGAATTATTTTCTTCAGTGAGCTTTTGTACCACTTTTTCCCTTTGGTCAATTTTACTTTTTAAGGAGTTCTTTGGGGAATTTTTGTACCTGTTTTTCCATTTGGCCATCTACATAGAAATAATAATTGCATTCAATATCATTACAACAATTAGACAACATACAAGTTTGTGGGATGCATTTAGCCTGATAATAAAGGATGAGTCAAATGGCCTTGCCTCCAGCTAGAAGACCCCAAATTGAAATTATAATACATTTTTATAAATGTCAAAATATTTGGAGATACCATGTTTCCCAGAGCTAAGGCCCAGGAAGCAAACTGTGCCCTGAGTTTGTCATAACAATAATCCTTTGTGTTCTGGATGACCTCACCTCTGGCAAAGTGTATAGCTTGGATCAGTACCAGGTGCTCACTGAGGGATTTAGCTCCTCTATTTCCTACAACTATCCATCATATCTTCACAATGTCTATTCCATGTAACTGCCAGTACTGTACCACTGTTCTCATCAGATACCTCTGGTTCTTATACCCCACAAAGTAATCACAATCCCCAGTTTTTGAGACAATGATTGTTCCCACAGGACACAAGAATGTCTGTATTGTTTCATGAGAACTGTCTCAAGACCTAAAAATGATTATGTCATAGTCCAGTCCCCTTATGTATATAAGCACTGCATTATCCCAGCATGTGAAGCACACCTTCTCAGGAGTGGGGAGGCTTCTTTGCTTACAAGTCATTTTCCTCATTATGAAATAATCATACCAATCTGCCTCTAGCCTGCTCTGTTTTGCTGTAGCCATTCCCAGATTAGACTAATCCAATCTGAGTGTCACTAAAAAAAAATTCTCTTGATGTAAGCATAGAACAACAACAAAAAACAAAAACAAAAACAAAACAAACAAAAAAAAAGAACAAAAATCATGTAATTAGTTCATATTATAGAGGTGAAAGTATAATTGAGTGCATTGGCTACATCAAAGAAAGCGAGCATTACCCCAGGTGGGATGACAACCATCTCTTTCTACCTCTGTGAAATGCTTTTGTGAATTTTATGTTTCCTAGCTGCATCCTAAGATTACTGATAGGGGCAAACTTGCTACCAAATGGGAAATGATATAAAACCACCTTAATTGTTAAAGACAGGACAAAATCAGGTAGTCCAAGCTTCTCAATGATACTCCACAAATTTTGCAGGAAATGCTGATATGTTTGAGAACTTTGAGAACAAAATTGTTCTTTAACTGGCAAGCTTAAGCCTTTAGAGAGACAGAAACTTAACTTTAGCAAAATGAGCTTCTTCACTCAACTTCATAGTACAGGTTTTAGATTTGACATAATATGGTTATAGAATAAAAATAGAGAGTAAAATGAAATAGAAAATACAGGATCGAGAATTAATTCCCTCACTAGTGCACTCACAATTCAAAATCAACTTCACAAAAGGCAGCAGCCAGGGCATTTAAGTCATGGAAAACAGGGAATAGCATGATGCTGGTTAGAACAATGTATGGAAAACTAAAAGAAGAAGTGGGCTAAGAATGGAAGAAATAATATAAAATACAAACAGCGTTTTCTTAGGTAGCAAAAAGGAAAGCAAGAAATAATTAGAATCACTGGCAGGAGTCACAATGACAACTCACCTTTCCAATGTCTTCAGAATGTAAAGCTCCCAATAATGTGGCAAAGGATCACCTAAGGGAAACAAACTCTTTCTGCTCCACTTCTCTGTCAAGAAGGATGATCACCAGAGGGAAAAAAGGGAAGGATCTAAAGGTTTCAGGGAAAATGAAGTCTAAGGTAAGAGAGGACTTAGTAAAAATAAAGCCAGGTATACTAAAACACTGTTAATGTGAGCTGATTCAATCATTCTGGAGAGCAATTTGGAACTATGCTCAAAGGGCTAAAAACTATGCATACTCTTTATATCACAAAGAAAACCAAAAAAGGGGAAAGGGCCTATTTGTACAATACTTATAACACCTCTTCTTCTAGTGGCTAAGAATTGGAAATTAAAGGGATGCCATCTATTACAGAATGGCTAAACAAGTTGTGGTATATGATTGTAATAAAACATTATTATGCTAAGAAATGACAAATAGAATGATTTCAGAAAAACCTGGAAAGACTTACCTGAATCGATGCATGGTAAATTGAACAGAACCAGAAATTCTACATAGTAACAGTAATATAATTCAATGACTAGCTGCTCTCAACAGTACAATGATTAAGACAATCCCAAAGGATCAATGATGAAGCATATTATCCACCTCCAGAGAAAGAAGTAATATTGATTCAATACAGATTGAAGCATGCTATTTTTATTTATTTCCTTTTTAAAAATTTGATTCTTCTTGTACAATATGACTAATATGGAAAAGTTTTATGTGTATTAATTCACTTACATATATAATCTATATCTGAATGCTTACTGTTTCAGAGAGGGAGAGAAAAATATTAAAATTGTTAAAAATGTTTAAAAAATTGAAAGAAAAAATATACCCAGATGTTCTAAAAGAGCTCAGTTTAATTGACCTAGCTGAGGTATATATATCCTGGGGTCTTGGAAGAACCTGTAAATATCCTCTTATCAATTTCTTAAGTCTGGATGATCAATAAAACAAACAACCAATCCCTGATTTGTAATGTCTTGCCATTTTTGAGGAATAAATGCTACCACCAAAAACTGAATAATCAATCATCCAGAAAAAGTTCAGAAAAGTCTTGTAAAGTAAAGAGCTCTTAATTGTAGAAGAGACTCTGGGTGGTTTGTGATCACTTGCAAAAAGAAGCAGTGATCTATAGGAGACAACACAGATTCCCTAAGAAAAAGTCTGTTTATTCACATGTATAATCAATAATGTAATGCTTGCTTTCTCAAGGAATTGGAGTGAGGGTGGGAGAAGAAAATTTGAAACTCAAAAAAATTTTAATGAATTTTTAAAAACACATATAAATGGGAAATATTTAACCAAATAAATAAAAACTTATTTTTAGAAAGATGTTTTCCTAAAAAGGAATCACATTGACCTCTTTGACTGTTACTAGAGTAAGAAATCTTGCAGGTATTATAGTAGTAGCAGTAGTAATAGTAGTAAGTGGGATGGAAGTGAGGACTTCTCAGAAAACTGTCTCCTGCCATAGTTAAGACTACAGTTCCAGGAAAACTCCCTCTGCTTTTCCCCTTGCTTAATCTCACACAAACTGGTTTGTAATCTATAGTCCCTCTGTTCTTGTACCTGAGGGTAAAGAGGCTTCCTGTGACAAATTGTGAGCCCTGATACTAAGTCGGGGACAGCTGGGCCAAATTCAGGATATAAAATATCTGCTCTGTTGCTTGTCTTTTGCCTTACTCCACTAAACTCTCCTGGAGATGATGCCTTTTTCCTACAGTAATTGAACAAATTTCTTTCTTCTCTGGCTCTGAGAAACATATTTTAATTATTTTGGGTTAATGGTAACTGTCCCCCAGAGTTTTTTGTGAGCTGGTCTTGAACTTGTGTTTTCTCACTGGGGACTTCCTCTAGTCACTCCCAAAGGCAGGCACCTGTGGGGGAACAGTCCCAGTAATCTTTGGACTTGTCTGGGGAGATCCCGCTCTGGCAAAGTGGGCAAAGAGACAGACTGGCCAGAACAGGAACTAAAAGAAGCTCTGACAAAGAGAGAGAAAGCCCAGCCACCTAGTGAGAGGAACAGTCATGTAAGATATACACATATAACCTACAGGTAAAAGCTGAATGGGACCCTGGGATTGTTATAGTGATCTAGCAAAAGCAGCAGTACCTAGTAAACCGATATGAACTGGGGCCCTGGGATCATTATTATTGGAGATTCAGTAATCAGTGAAAGGGGCAGTGCCTTGTAAGCCTCTCCAGGTGACTGATGAAAGGAAGTGACCCCTCCGTAATTGAAAATGGTCAAGGAATAGTCTAAGCCCAATAAATTGAAGCATGAACTTAAGAAATAAATTGCAAAATTGGGGTGAACTTGCTATGTGTAATGGGAAAGATAAGAAAGGAATTTAAAAGCAGGTTGGGTTTGTGTGTGAGTGTAAGTCTGTGTTTTGTCTTTTATGTTTTTCTCAGTCAGCTGAATTACAAAGTAAAAGAAATGGCCATTTTGGAATTTTGTTTTGTGTATCTTGATGCAAAATAACCTGAATTTCTCTTAAGCTTTCGAGTCTCTCTCTCTAAAGGGAACTGAGAATGACTAGGACTGCTGTGTGTGAACTCATGTCAGGTACAGTCTTCCCAAAGAACGTCAGCCCCAATTTCTCTGTAAATGGGGTCCCTATGTTCCCCAATACCCAGAGCCCAACTTCTTAGGGGACTCTAGATTCTGCAAAAAGATGTTATCTATTTCTTTGTGGTTTGTGAACAGTAGTCCACATGGGGAAGAGTATAAAATTTAGGGGGGAGATAGTGAAGGGGGAGGGAAACTGTTCCCTTTAAGATTATCACTCTGAAACTGCATTCCCTTTTGAAATCTCCCCAGCAAATAAGTTATCTTTCGGGGATGCCAGACCCTTTGATTCAATTAGAAATCTTGGTGAAAAAGCACTCCTTTGAAGTGTTCTTAATTCCAATAGGAAATCTGGGCCTGATACTGATAAGCATCTAGGCCTGGAAACTGGTTTCTTTCTCAACTTGAAGCCTCAAGACTCCTTTTAAAAGGGCAGTTTCTAAACTCACTCCTTGCAGAAGGTCCAAAACAACTTGCTAGGACGCTGCCTGCTGAGAAGGTGTGCTGACCATGTTAGCACCCTGGATACTTTAGAATCAGCCAGAGTCAGGATAAGCAGAAGTCCTTAGTCTTTATTCTTGGTCTTAAGCAGTAGATGTGAAGGGAATGGACTTGTAGGATCTCCCTGACTTCACCTCTTCATCTCCCGCCCAGAAGTGACCCTGGCTAGTCTTACTGCACCTCCTAATCCCTCCCACAATGCTCTGTATACACCAAACGATTGGGCCAGCACAGGATAGTGGGAAGTGCCATTTTCCAAGCATATTCTTATAGAGTATTATTATCCAATCAGTAATTAGCCTTAAGTGCTAGATTGTTCCAACCTCAGTGCATTAACTCAAGAGTTTCAGCACTTTACAAGAAGGTATTCTCTCAGTGCCAGCTCCATTTCCCTGATAGGACTTTGCCACTATAGAAGTCAGTCTCTTAGCAAAACTGGCTTCCTGTCCAACAATAAACTTTCATTTCTCCCAATTAATATTTCAGGTTACATGAATTCTTTCATGAAGAATCTCTGCCGATTTTAACAACTCTCATCACCACCTAACCTCATCAATAGGAGCCAGTGCCATTTTGCTCCCAGAATCCAGTGTTTCCATTTCAGGTCTCAAATAGTTTACTGCTATTTCAGAGATTTCAGGTAGTCTAGAAGAATGGAGTTTTTGAGTAGGAAGAGAAGTTTTTTCCAAAAAATGTGACCTAAATGACTGTGTTTAAATTTAAATGGTATATGATAGAATTGCTTTCAATTCAGATATTTGGGGATAAGATTTTAGAAATATGTGTGCACTAACATTATAGTAGTGCTACTAGAAGTTTAAATCTGTATTTGATTTGAAGTTTTGAAAAAGCTTATAAAAGCAAATTTCTCTGGTAATTTACCTAAAGAGGTTGCATGTTTGTATCTTCTAATTAGATGAAAAATGTTACTTATTAAATTGTATGTTGGGTAATTTGTAAAAATTCTGAGCTATGCTTTAAAATTTAGTCAGCTCTGCTGGACATATATATATATATAAGTTTTATGAAAGTTGGTCCAAAGTTATTTATATATTACCTATCTTGTGACTCTTAAAATTGACAAAAATAATGGTTTAAAAACAAAGGACAAGAAAGATTGATTTGCAAAAGCAATTGGTAGTTTGAATAGAACTTACAGTTAGAATCTCACAAGCTGAAGTATTGATTTTTAAAATGATTTTTTTCAATTGGTGTGTATGTTAAAATTGGAAACTTAACTATAAATGACATTTACATTTTGTTATAGGCTAGGTTATGTCTATTTGGCTCTCACTTATGAAAACTGTGAAATTGCTAATTAAGTTGTTTGGGATTTACTGTCATAATTTTGAAACCTAAAATTGTTAAGGAATATTGATAAGTTGTTGGAGAGAGAGAGAGGGAGACAGGAAAAGAGAGAAAGGAGCAGGATATTTTGGCAGGTACCAAAAGATGTGGTTCCAAGACCCAAAAATGGAGGGAAATAATAGACACCACCAGGAATGCTAAATATGAAATAGAGTAGGAGAAAATAGAAAGGAGGTTTAATAATTAATGATGGAAAGGGCAAGTTCCTTAGTGGAAGTGGGGTGGGAAAACATAGTGAAGTTAGGAGAGACGCCATGTAGCACAGAGGAAGGGAAAAAGAAAGATCTGTTGGCTTAGGAAGGTGAAGGCTTAGTCTACCTTTACCTTACTGGGTATGGCTGCTCCTTAAAAGTGAAAAAACAAACCCACTCACTGGAGTTCCCCAGCTTCTGCCAACTTCACCCTTGCTGGTTAAATAAAATTGCTTTAACATTAATTTCTTCTGTTGTTTGAAGGAATAGCTTATATTTACATGGTGCTAATGACTGAATGTTTGTTTTTATTTTTCAAATCTGTGGCTGTTTTAAGGCAAAGTCATTTGTGATGCTCAAAAATTCTACTGCTTAGCAATGCAAGGAACTTCTAAGAGATGTTTGTTAGCTTTCTGAGTAACTGCAAATTCTTTGAAAGTGGTTATTTAAAAACCCACTCAGCAAATTATCTAATATTTATTAAGTGCATCAAGGTCTCATTGTTTAATGAATATAACCTATAACTTTCTTGCTCCACAGGCACATGGGATGGTTTAACACTTAAAACCAGATTAGTGAAATTAATTGCTATTGAGATGAAATCTCTTGAGATTATAACTCTTATTGTTTTAAGTTTTGAATTTGGGAATGATTATTTGATGAATTATTAAGTTAGTACCCCACCATTTGAGAGCCAGATTGGCTAAACTGGGATTGTTATTATATGATTGGTTGTCAACTGTGGCCTCAGACTGAGGCCCTAAAGGATTAATTTTGATGCTATTATAATCATGCCTCTGCTATTTCCTCTGTAGCAAATATCTATAGTCAAAGTAGGTGGTCAGTGGAAGCCATGAACACAGATAAAGTATGCAATATTTTGCTGTTTTTGATCTCAATGTATGTAGTCATTATATCTTATAATGAAGTAAATGAATATTTAGCCTAGTCACCTATTTGTTGCTAGATGTGTCTGTATGAAATAAGATCTTTTAATGACCTTATATAAATGTAAAAACAATTGATACAACTGTTTATGGGACCTGTTATTTTATTGATTATTGAAACTGAAGCTGATTAGAGAAGAGGATGTTAATGTACTCAAGTTTTCTTAGAGGGATGTAACTTATGGAATATTTTGTTTCATCAATGGGAAAGTTAGTTTTATTAATAATGTAGTCTTTAAAAGAGATGATGTCTATTTACAAAACCTTCAGGGAAAATATAAGCACACCTCCCTGGAATGAGAGTTCTGCTCTTTCTTTGTACTTGATCTCTCTCTCTCTCTCTCTCTCTCTCTCTCTCTCTCTCTCTCTCTCTCTCTCTCTCTCTCTCTCTCTCTCTCTGTCTATCTCTCTTTCTGTCTCTCTCTGTCTCTGTCTCTCTCTGTCTCTGTCTCTCTGTCTCTCTCTGTCTCTGTCTCTTCTGTCTGTCTCTCTATCTCTCTGTCTCTCTCTGTCTCTCTGTCTCTCTGTCTCTCTCTCTGTCTCTCTCTCTGTCTCTCTCTCTGTCTCTCTGTCTCTCTGTCTCTCTGTCTCTCCTCTCTCTCTCTCTCTCTCTCTCTCTCTCTCTCTCTCTCTCTGTCTCTGTCTCTGTCTCTGTCTCTCTCTCTCTCTCTCTCTCTCTCTCTCTCTCTCTCTCTCTCTCTCTCCTCTCTCTCTCTCTCTCTCTCTCTCTCTCTCTCTCTCTCTCTCTCTCTCTCTCTCTCTCTTTCTCTCTCTCCTCTCTCTCCCTCTCTCTCTCTCTCTCTCCTCTCTCTCTCTCTCTCTCCTCTCTCTCCTCTCTCTCCTCTCTCTCTCTCCCCATTGCCTGGGTAGAATTATTAAAGTACTTTGTAAAAGAATCTGAACTAAGAAATTTCCACATCTGTTCTACATGCCCAGATAGTACCATTCCTGTTAGTCATTGAAAAACATGAGGGTGAATTCCTCCTATTTCCAAAATAACAGAATCGCATGCTTTATACTAGTCCCTTGTGACTGGAGATCAGCTTGCCTCTCATGTAAGGGTGAAAGATTCCAAAACCTAGGGACTATAGTGGCATGTACCCAAATCTGGAACGTAACTGAGGGTAGCTCTGGCAATTTCTCAGATGAGTATACCCCAAGCAAACCTTGGGAGGTATTGTGAAGGCAGCACTCTCAAACCTGCTTTGCCCAGGAACTGAGCGGGCACCTGTACACCAATCCAACTGGGTATTCCTTTTACCTTGGCATTAGATAAAGTAAAAGAGACTGAATCAGGAAGAATTAAGTCAAGGATGATGATGAATTCAAGGCTGGAAATCTAGTTTTGGATTTGGGTCATTCCTATTCTGGTGAGTAAATATTACTGGGTAAGTTACCCCAGAGAAACAGTGATGAGACTCACAGAATAATGATGTCACTAGCAGAATGGCATGGGAAAATAGACTGCCTCTAGAAAGGTTATTGGCAGGAAGAGGAGGAACAGGTGTTATAATTGGAAGTAGTTTCACTCCTAGTACAGCCCTATCAGAAGAATTAGCAGGAAATTCAGAGATTAATTATCCATCCTGTGTAAAAAGATCTGTGCAGGAGTTAACAGACATTTTATGAAGTGAGATGTAAAAAATTAGCCAAATGTGAGGGGTTAGAAAAGGATATGGAGGCAAAATTATTAAAAAGAAAAAAATGGAAATGGATGGGCCTACCTAGCAGCCTCCACCTGTTGTCAATCACTTCATTAAAGCCACGCCCCTCAAGCTGTCAGTCTGACTCAGGCCCCGCCCCTCCCTGCCTAGCGCTCCCTCAGTCTCCACCTCTAATCCTCCACAGCTGTCATTCAGCCTCAGGACCAGCCCCGCCCACCCCTCAGTCGGCCTTCAGCCCCGCCCCCGGCCGTTGGTCAGCAGTTGGAGCCGGAGCCGCTGAGGAGGAGCCACAGACTCGGCCTCCTATCATGGACCTTTCCGAGAGCCCGGGGCCCAACGAGTCCCGCCCACCCCCGAGGCCCCCGGCCCGTCCGTGCCCCCGCCCTCGCCGCCCTCGGGACCTGGCGCTGCTGGCGGCCGTGCTGGGGGCGCTGCTGGCCCTCGCCGCCCGGGGCTACGTGGGCTCCAGGGAGTCCCAAGCCGGAGGGCCGCGGGTCAGACCCGACCTGGGGCGGGATCTGGGGCGTGGTATCGAGAGAGGGAGGAGGGGTTATGACCAGCCCCGCCCCTCCAAGCCCCGACCCCGAATGAAAGATGCTGCTATTTGAGGGCACAGACTTCAAGATTTCATCCTGTTCTTGGGGGTCAGAGGGCGTAGGTCCCCAGTCCCTGAGCGGCTAATTCCTGATGTCCAGCAGCTGGACGGAAGTCCCCTCCCCCCCATCCCCGGACCCCGTGCGGGAGGAGGGCCTGAGACCCAGCCGGGACCCTGGGACTGCGGGACCGCAGGGAGGTCGGAGCCCCTCTCACCTGCGCCCTTGCCCCGGAACAGGAGTCCGCCACGACCCGGAGGAAGACTATGTTCTTCTTCTCGGCTCTGGACGTGAACAGGGACATGTACATTAGCGCCGAGGAGTTCAAGCCCATCGCTGAGATGCTGAGAGGTAGTGGCAGGAAGGGGGGGCTCCGGCCAGAGCCGGTGACTGGTCCCCGAGAGCCTCCGAGGCCGCCGCTCCTCCCCCTGCCTCCCCTCTCCTCCATAAGTTTCCATCAATCCTGATTCCTCCAGCTTTGTCATCTGTCCCAGTGTCTCCTGAGAAACGGGGCAACGACTTCCCATCCCCCCCATGCACCCCCAGGAGCAGAACAGACG
>NC_133619.1:604778680-604881180 GCF_048593235.1 Sminthopsis crassicaudata | reverse complement strand
TATATTTCCTCCAAACTACATGTCAATTAGTATTAATAAATTTTGGCTTCCTTCACCTAAATATGTCACAGGTGAGTTCAAGGAAGGCAGATTCTTTTGAACATCAGCAGGAGCTAGATAAGATCAGAGAGGTAAATGTTGAATCTATAAATTGAACTCAGGATCTCCCCTTCATTATACTTCGTCCGTACTACATGTCATCTATTATTAATAAATTTTGGCTTCCTACCCCTGACACCAGTCAGAGATGAATGAGTTCATGAAAGGCATATTCTTTTGAACATCAGCAGGAGCTAAATAGGATTAGAGAGGTAAGTGTTGAATCTATAAACAATGCCTTCCAAAGCTAATGAGGAATGATTTAAATATTAGCCCACAAGAATAATTTGGAGATTAAAATGATCAGAGCTCTGGGATTATCCCTCCACAGAGTTCTTTGGGGCAGAAAATCGGGCACTGTCTACATTTCTGTCTGGAACTCCAGGGCTCTCTTTTTCCTGCTGAAACACTGTGTTTCCGCTGCTCCCTACATGTGTAAGTGTTTATTTTGTGGTGGAGGATGTGGGGAGACACCCAGACGCTCAGTGGTCAAAAGAGAAAACATCAACAGCCAAAGGGTAGCTTAACAGCCAGCCTGTGTATTTCCATGGTGATCATCTTTGGAACCCAAAGCACCTTTTCCTCCCTCCTCATGGTGGTTATCATATCACATCTTTTTCTTCCAACCCTCACCCCAAACCCAGATTATCAGGGTCTATTTCAAAACTTCCTTGACTTCATGTTTAGGAAGTTCTTACTGTGGGTTAACCAGGATTCTTCTCACTATAATAAAATTCTTGGGCATTTTGTTAAGTTTCCTACCACTGATCAATGTGTTTTAAAGTGGATAAAAAGCTATTCTAAGCACTGAACTTATGGAAAAGGGATTAAATGTGTTCTGCCTTGTCCCAGAGGGAAGAATCAAGAAAGAAGCACTGAAAATCTCAGAGGCACAGTTAGGTTTTGGGTCAGGAAAATTTCCTAACAATTATAGCTATTTGAAAACAGAATGGATTATGTGTGAAATTATAGGCTTTCTCCATACTAAGAGGTCTTCAAGCAGATGCTGGATGATCAGTAGTTAGGAATATAGTAAACGCTGTCCTTGTCCAGGTAGTCTTTCAGGTTTCTTCCACTTCTGGGGTTCCATGATTTTCTTCTGGATTTTTCTGGTCACACTATAGGAGTCTGAAAATTAACTATTTGTTAAAGGACCATACTTTCATGCCATAGGAAAGGCTTTTTAAATTTGGGATCTATAATTTATATATTAAATATATATATTTCCATTGGTAGGAAGCTTTTACTGATACCAACCCTAAATTTGGCATGATCTTAAGATTATTCTATTAATACAATGGAATAGCAGCACAATTATTTCCATCTTCCCTATTATATCACCAAGTTTTCTATTAAAGAAGTTATGGATACAATTACAGAGTGGGAGTATATCTTTCTTTTAATTTTTTTTAAGGTCTATTGGGCTTTTTTATTTAAATTGTTGAGTTCCAAATTCTATCCCTCTTTCCCCTCTCTCCTCACTGAGACAGCAATCAGATATAAGTTGTACATGTGCAATTATGTAAAGCATTTCCATATTAGTCATTTTGTACAAAAAGACGAATAAAAGAGTGAAAAATAGCATACTACAGTCTATATTAAATAAACATCAGTTCATTCTCTGTAGGCAGATAAAAGGCTTCATCCTTAGTCCTTGGGGGTTGACGTCGATCATAGTACTGCTGAGCATAGCTAAGTCATTCACAGTTCCTCACCCTAGAATATTGCTGATATTGTATATATCCTCTTGGTTCTGTTCACTTCAATATGCATCAATTCATATAAATCTTTCCAAGTTTTTATGAAATTATCCTGCTTGTCATTTCTTATATGCAATAATATTCACTATGAGGTCTGTAATTATTTTTAATTATTGAATTTTAATGTGATTTCCTTTGTAATCATATCTATGCATTTGATTTAATGAATTTTAAAATCTTATTCTTAGAAGGACTCCATAAGCTTCACCAGACTCCACACCAGGAAAAATTTAAGAATCCCTAGGTAGAGGAAAAGGTGGGGAATTCAGAGTCAGAGGATCTGAGCCCTTACCTTGACAATATTTCCTACTAGCTGTGTAACCTTATGTGAGATATTTCCCCTTATTTCCTCTGTAAAATGAAAGACCTAAACTAGATGATCTTTAAAGACCCATCTCTAAATCAATCAATAAGCATTTATTACGGTCTGATTATGTGCTAAGATACAGAAGATATAGGGACAAAAATGAAACAAAGCCTGCCTTCATGAAGTTTATATTTTATAAAGGGGAAATATATCTTATAAACACATATAAAATAAGGGGATAGATCAGACTAGAGATTCTGTTAGCATTGAGAACTTCAGGATAAGGAAATTCCCTCTACCAATCCAATTCCCTGCCTCCTGCTATTTAGCTCTCTTCCATCCAGAGGGTGCTGGTTACTTCCTCTCCAAGTACAATGGACCAATTATATAGAAGTTCAGCTGACAGGACTATAGTTTTTTCCTTCCTCTTGTTCAATATGCTTATTTAAAAGCAATCAGATCCTACTGCCTCACCCTCAATACAAAGAGCCTCTTCAGGTAACTGTGGGGATTCATCTTTCTAGGGATGTTCACCCAAGTTAGTTCAGGTCAAGTTCTTTACAGCTCTCCTCCTTATCTCGCAGGTATTTGCATCAGACTTCCCAGGAGACTCTGGGTCCCATTATTTTATCTTTCCATCTCCTGCATTCCTCTGGGGCAGCTAGACCTGGTCATGCAAATCACTCCAAAGTGATTTTACAGTCCAAAAGGGAGGGGCAGAGCCAGTTATTTACTCTCAGAACAGACTCTTAGGGAAGGTAGCAACCTTTCACCACATCTCTGATGTTGTTACACTCTCATAATGTGTATGAAAGATGTTTGTGCCATTTTCCTAACTAGAGTATAAGTTCCACGAAGGTTCTAATTCTCCTCTGGAAAGAAGAAAGGCATTTATTAAGCATTTACTATTGCCAGGCTTTTATAAAAATCACCTCATTTGATCCTTACAATAATCTCGGGTGCTAATTATTAATCTAAACCAACAGTGGTTCAATGACATGCCAGGAGTTACATAGTTTAAAAAAATGTCTAAGGCAAGATTTAAACTCAAGTCTAAGTAGGTGCTTAATAAATGCTATCATATTATGTAGGAACTATGTCTCTTCCCTCAAAACAAAGATTTGTCAAAGGTGGGAAACATACCTATTGCAATGTGTTGTAACAACATAAACACACACACACACATACACACACACACACACACACA
This sequence comes from Sminthopsis crassicaudata, assembly GCF_048593235.1. Taxonomy (NCBI): domain Eukaryota; kingdom Metazoa; phylum Chordata; class Mammalia; order Dasyuromorphia; family Dasyuridae; genus Sminthopsis; species Sminthopsis crassicaudata. Next base: position 604,877,807 of record NC_133619.1, on the reverse strand, counting down.
CACACACACACACACCCCACGAAAACTGGGAATTGGAAGATTTGATTCTAATCCTGGCTTTACCCCTTACTTATGATTGTGACTTTGGGCATCTTTTGATGCTTCTTTATAAATGAGAGAGTTGGATTAGATATAGTGCTGAGGCCCCTCCCAAATCAAACATTCTGGCCAAAGCGTCCTCCCACTTCTAAGGACACTTTCTCCTCTTACATTTTTTGTTGTTGTTCTGGATTCCCTTTCAACTCCTACTGCTCTAAGAACCTAAACTTCTCTCAGAAGTCCCCCATTTTTTCTGGTCTCTAGAGCTCATGGGCTCCAGTAGTAAAATTCTGAATGAATAGCTGAACACAAATGGATCAATAAAACGAGGGACATGAGTCACCCTCTCCAAGTCTGTCATTTATGAAATGAAAAGCTTGGAGCAGCTACATTTACACCTGAAAAAGCATCACCCTTTGATGCCATTGTCTCTTCTTTTTTCCTTTTATGACCTTCAACTTCACTCTAGTCTAAATGAGGCACATCCTTACAAGGACAGGAGGTGGGAGGAAAGGTTCACTAGGTGAGCTCTAAGATCTCTTCAGCTCTAAATCTATATTTAAAAAAAAAAAGAAATTTGCATTCTCTTTAAATGTTTTTAAAAAGTGATCTTTTATTTTTATATTTTCCCCAGATATACATTTTTTGTTTCCATATATATAATCTATGTACCTATACACACATGTAAATGTATATAATATATATAGTATAGTATATATTTATTTACATATATTTAGATATATATATATATATAGATAGATATATATGTGTAGGTATAGATAGATATCCAGGTGTATGTGTGCATATATATATACATATATATGTATAGGTATAAGTATATATATATGTATAAATATAAGTATATATTTTCATTCCAGTGGTCTGAAAGCTATTCCTTGCAACTAATAACCAAAAAAAAAAAAAAGGAGGAAAAAACATTCAATTCAGCAAAACTAACAAACACATCAACCAATTTTGACAGTGTGTGCAAAGTAAGGAACTTTCTCCTCTTGGATAAGCTGGAATGGAATCCCTAAAGTGCAACTGAGCTTATTTGAGGAGGAGCCTCCTACTTTTCCAGTCTTCTTACATTTTTCTCCTCTTCACTCCCCTGCTTTCCAGTGACACTCTCTGGTCTCTTGGCTCTTCCTGAGGCATAGCATTCCATCTCTTTAGTCAGGTACTTTCACTGGTTACCTCCCACACCTGGAATTATTTCTGGCTTCTGGCTTTCTTTAAGTCTCAGCTCAAATTTCACCTTCCATGAGAAGCCTTTCCCACTCCCCCTTAATGGTAGTGTCTTTCCTCTGATGATTGTCTCCAATTTATCCTTCTAATTGCCAAAACATAGTTGTTTGCCTCTCATCTCTCCCATTAGACTGTAAGTTCCTTGAGGATGGGGACTGCCTTTTGTCTTTCTTTGTATCTCTAGAGTTTAGCACAGTGCTGGGCACACAATAAGTACCTAATAAATGTGTTACTGAAGGAGAGATCCCAAACAATCAGGAAGATAAGGAAAAGTTTCTTGGTGTATTCTGTGGGCTCTAAAATGAGGCAAAGGTGCTCAGGCCTGGGAGGCAGGAGTATGGTAGAGAGGGTCCTGATGAAATCAACCCATCAGCTGTTAACAGCTGTTTTTAGGAGGGGTCTGGGCGCTGTCCAAATCAGCACCATCTCCTGATGTCATCTCATCTTCCCCATTCAGGCCCCAAGGGAAACACTTTCCAACTCAGTTCTGACAAGTCAAGGTATCAGCTAGGGTGAGAGACACCCAGGCTCCCCAGTGGGAGTGGGGCCTGGAGGCAGGTGATGATGTGAAGTGAGATTAGACGGGAAGGCAGGGCCTTACTTAACCCAGAAAGAGAAAAGATGATTGGGGAAGGGGAGAGGGGACTGTTCCGGAACTGGCCAGGAGAGTGCAGGGAACTAGAATTTAGGATCGTTTAGGGCTCTGGCTTTTCCAGTGATTATGGCATATATTGGATAGAGCATTGAACGTGAAGTCAGGAAAACTTGGGTTTGAATTTCACCTTGGGTATTTATTAGCAGTGTGACCCTGAGCAACCTCTCTGGATCTGTTTTCTATTTTGCAAAAAGGAAGTTGTCTCATGGCTTTGAATCAGTAATCCTAAATCACTTTGTCTCTGAGTCTCAATTTACCCTTCTGCAAAAGGAGGAAAATGCCTTCCTGTGGGATGTTGTGAGGTTTTGCAAGCCTTAATTCGATGTGGAAATGGGAGGCCATCCAGGGTCTCTCTCATTTTTCTCTTCTTTTTTTGATCCTTGACCACACTCCTTTTTTAACTTTGACTAAACCAGCCTACTCTTATCTCCCCACATTCCTTCAGTGTTAATGGACTTTCTTGGCTCTAAATTTATTCATGTTGGTTGAGACTTGGTTTTTAATGAGAGTTCTTGGGTCTGACTTTTTTGTCCTGTCCATGTATCTCTTATCCCCCAGTAATACCTTGGGCACCTGGAGGCCAAGAAATGCGTGTCAGTAACCAAGATTCTTAACCTGAACTTTGAGAAGTTATTGGGTCTTTTTTGGGTCTTTTTCCCCCTTAATTTTGTTAGCTGAATTTCCATATAATTAATTTCCTTTATAATTCTATGTGTTGAATTTTATGTATTTAAAATATGCTTCTAAGGAGTCTATTCCATTACATACACATTGAGGAGTAGGGATTCCCTGAGAGCAAGGGTGCTGTCTCTCTCCTCAAAATATGAGGTTTGAGAAAGAAGACCCAAAGAGAACATATATGTTGATAGCAGACTGAGCGAAGACTAGAAACAAGGTTTTCTGATACCCAGGCCAGGACCTTCACCACCAATACCATGATGCTTTCTTGTCACCAGCCAGCTGAATGATGAGGACATACTTCCCTTTAGCTGATCTGAGCACTGAGAAGTGAGAAGATCATTTTATGTGAAGATCAGGTTAGCCACTGAACCAGCCTTTATTTATTAAACACATTTCAGGCAATGGGTTCACAAATGAAAAAGTCTTTGCCTTCTAAGACACAAGGGAAAAGGAAACATCAATAAACGTTTAGAAAGAGCTTACTATGTGCCAGTGCTGTGGAAACAAAAGACAGTCTCTATCCCCAAGAAGCTCATAGTTTAGTGGGAGAGATAATGTGCAAACAGATGTGCATCAACAAGCTACATACAGGAAAATAGGAAACAACAGAGATTTAGAGAAGTTGGGGAAGACTTCCTGCAGAAGGTGGCAGTTTAGTTGTGACTTAAAGGAAACCAGGGAATGTCAGTGGCCAGAGTGGAAGAGAGTGTTTCAGGCATGAGAGTCAGCTGGAGAAAACGCTCCAAGCTTGGGATATGGAGTGTCTTTTGTTCTTGGAACGTCCAGGAGACCAAAGTCACTGGAATGAAGAATATAGTAGGAAGTACGGTGTAAGGAGACTGGCGATGCAGGAGGTGCCTACGTGGTGAAGAGCTTTGAACGCTAAATAACTTTGCTTTGTGAGAGGGAGTTTAATTGGGGGTTGGGGGAAAGCGGGAATGTAATAAAATGACAGGATCGAACCTGGGCTTTAAGAAAATCGCTTTAGTACCTGAATGGAGGATGGATTGGAGTGGAGGGAGGGAAATTCGAGGCAGGCACATCTACCCGCAGTTTTTAGTGCAATAGTAACCTAGGTTTTGAGCCTGAGAGACTGGGCAGATGGTAGGAAGTTGGGGAGAGGAGGGTTTAAGGGGAAGGTAATAATGTCCATTTTGGACAGTGTTTCTGCCCATAGGTGAGTGTGAGAGTGTATGAGTGTGTGTGTATGTGAGTGTGTGTGTGTGTGTGAGTGTGTGTGAGAGAGTGTGTGTGTGAGTGTGTATGAGTGTGTGAGAGTGTGTGTGTGAGAGTGTGTGTGTATGTGTGTGAGTGTGTGAGTGTGTATGTGTATGTGAGAGTGTGTGTGTGAGTGTATGAGTGTGTGTGAGAATGTGTGAAAGTGTGTGAGTGTGTGAGAGTGTGTATGTGAGTGTGTGTGAGTGTGTGAGTGTGTGTATGTGTGTGAGAGAGTGTGTGTGAGTGTGTGAGAGTGTGTGAGTTTGTGTGTGTGAGAGAGTGTGAGAGTGTGTGTGAGTGTGAGTGTGAGAGTGTGTGTGTGAGTGTGTGTATGTGTGTGAGAGAGTGTGTGAGTGTGAGAGTGTGTATGTGAGTGTGTGAGAGTATGTATGTGAGTGTGTGTGAGTGTGTGTGAGTGTGTGTGAGAGTGTGAGAGTGTATGTGAGTGTGTGTGAGTGTGTGAGAGTGTGTGAGCGTGAGTGTGTGTATGTGTGTGAGAGTATGTGAGTGTGTGTGTGTGTGTGAGTGTGTGAGAGTGTGTGTGAGTGTGTGAGAGTGTGTATGTGAGTGTGTGAGTGTGTGTGTGAATGTGTGAGTGTGTATGTGAGTGTGTGAGTGTGAGTGTGTGTGAGTGTGTGTGTGAGTGTATGTGTGTAAAAATGGTGATTTGGAGAAGGGCACTCACTAACAAGGGGAAATCAGAGGAGAACCCTATTGGCCCTGAGCCCGGGCTCGATATTTGAGGGACACTAAGGATTCCAACAAGGGCAGAGGGGACGGACTGCGCAGGGTCCGGAGGAAGACGCGTGGCAAAGTGTGTGAAACTCATTGAAGCCCCGTTTCCTCCTTCACAAAATGAGCGTCTGATGCCATCTCTAGGTCTCTTCCAGCTCTCAGTCCTTTGCTGGTACGAGTAGAAGGCTGGGACCGGGATGACCCGTCCGTGGGCAGCCGGGTGCGGACAGCGCTCTCCGCAGGGGGTCACAGGGCTGGCTGGGAAGGGGTTACTCGGAGGCTCCGCCCCTCTGGGTGCAGAGCCAATCAGGGCAGCGCAGGAGGCGCTGGGTGGGCGCTCCGAGAGGGGGGGCGTTTCAGACGGAAGCGCAGCTGCCAGCGGTCAGAGGGCTGGAGCCGGGGGAGACTGCCGGGGGGCGTCCGAGCAGCAGCCGGGCCGGGGACTTGGCGGGCGGGCAGCCGGACGCGGCAGGCGGCGGCAGCGGCTCCCCAGGGGTTCTGGCGCGAGCATCTGGGGGCACTGGGAGCCGAGATTCCGGCAGCCTGCGCAGGGACAGCGGAGGTGGTGACCGAACCTGCCGGGAGAGAAGCGAGGCGGCGGAGGCGAAGTCCGGCGGCGGGGGCAGCGAGAGAAGGGCTCTCTCTGTAACAGGGAGGAAAAGAAGGGCCCGGGCTGGAGGGCAGCGGTACGAGCAGTCAGGCGCAGGGGGCACTGACACCCCCCCAGATAGTTCTTTGTGGCTGGGCCGGTGTCCAGGTTCCTGCCTAAGGGGGGCGTTCCTGGAGTCACAGAGAAGCGAGAGCATCGCTCCTGCCGGGGCAGGTCCCGGGGGTCCTGGCGGTCACGGAGGTGACAGGGCCTGCCTCGCCTGCAGGGAGAAAATCAGCCACTGCCCCGATGGGAATCCCGGGGCGCTTCCCCCCGCTTAGAGCCCTGGACTTAGGAGTCAGTTCTGGGAGGGGTTCTGCTCCTTTCTGGACACTTCCAGTTGTCCCCGGTCTAGAAGGAAACCTCTCTAAGTGAAGGGAACCGAAGGGTGAAAGCCCCAGATCGCTCATTAAGTTACCGCTTGACCCGAGGCGAGCCACTGACCCTCTCTCCCCCTCTCTTCTCTATGCGGAGGTTGGGTTAGATCGCCGAGGTCTTCCGTTTATTTGGGTTCTTTGAGCGCGGAGAACTGTGACAGCGGCCCCTGTACACTCCCGCCGGGACTTGTGGACCCCTCTCTGCCCACCCCGGTAACCCCTCCCCATTCTCCGGCGCTGACCTGGCTCCCGCTAAAGGCTGAGTTGCATCGGACCGGGCAGGTGCCCGGCCGGGGAGGTAGATGAGACGCAAGGCGTTTGGGCTCAGTCCCTGTGACCCCAGCAGCAGCGTCCTGTGCCGTGGAGAGTGAGGAGGGAGCGATGGAGGACTGGATCGGAGCAGGCCCTGTCAGGTAGAGGAGGGGAGCTAAGCGGACACTGCTTTTTTCCCTTTCCACCTCTGCAAATCCCCCTCACTGCACAGCATCCCTCCCCTCGCACACTTTCCCACCTGATCTCAGGTAATCTAATGGACATATGCAGTCCAGGAGGAGGAAATATCTCTGGCTGACACTTTCAGCCTCCTGGCTCCTCCTTCTCCTCTTGGGGGCTCCTCGATTCTGGAAGCTTGCCACCTTCCCTGGCCTCCGACCCAGGACGCTGACCAGCTGGCCCCGGTGGCTGGATCAGGGGCTTCTACCGAGTTTTGTGGGGCCCGAGGAGCTGAGCAAAGAACCCTGCCCCCCCTCCTGCAGCACCCATAAGTGGCGGGGCCAGAGGCTCGGCTGCCTCATGGAGACGTGTTTTGATACTTCCAGGTGCCAGAACCAAGACTTCAAGGTGTTTGTGTACCCCACTGGGCTGATCCAGCCCATCTCCGAACTTCATCATAAAGTTCTGGCTTCCATTGAGGGTTCCCGCTACCACACAGCCAACCCTGAGGAAGCTTGCCTTTTTGTCCTCCCAGGGGATGCCCTGGATCCCCAGCTGCTCCCTCTGTGGAATGGGGGGCAGAACCATCTCATTTTTCAGCTCCACCCAGACTTCTGGCCTGGTCTGGACTTCGATCCCGGGCAGGCCATGGTGGCCAGAACCAGCCCCACACCAGAGACCTTCAGGCTTGGCTTTGATGTCTCCCTCCCCTTCCTCCCCCAGAGCTACCCACAGAGGGGTGGGCGTCGAAGCCAACTGGCCCATCTCATTCCCCCTCCTGGAGAGGACCTCTTGACCTTTGAGGGCCAGTTAGACATGTGGGGCACTGGCCCTTCCATCCAACGGGACCAGAATGCTATCTTGAACCCCAGTGATCACCATGGCAAGAGCATCAAAGGCTACAGGGACGGGCCATGTAAGCAGGACCAAACCACTGATCAGTAAGTCCTGCTTCTCCTTTTACCTCCCACATACTTCTTGAATACCTTGAGAAGCCACAGACAAAAAAGGGAGATTGGAGGGAGGCAGGGAGATGGGACTAGGACAAGAGGATCTTAGAAGAGAAATTAATCGGAATAGTACTGAAGGATATCGGGGGGGGGGGGGGGGACACACCAAAATCTGGATCTGTCAAGAGACCATCGATGGAATCCCAAATTGGTAACTTTTTAGTTGTGTGACTGGGTAAATCAGTTTCCCTTCTGGGCTTCAATTTCCCCAGCTTTGAAATAACTGAATTAGGGGTTCTTCAAAATCTTTTTCCCACTCTCAGTTCTATGATTCTATGATTTGTAGAGTTTAGGGAAAATTTCAATCCAGGCAGTGAGACCTCAAAAGGTGTGGCCAAAAGAACAGATTGTAGACTCTCTGTCAATTCAATTCAACAAATATTTAATAAGGCACCACTGTTTATGGCCTGCAGCGCTGAGAACTAGGGGAGATACAAAGATGAATAGTTCTCTCAGAGAGAATTTATAAAGCTCACAGTTTTTCTCCCTGAACTTTAAAAACAAGGGAAATGATTGCTTTATTCCCTTTAGATTCCTACTCCTCTTCCCCGTCCCCAATACCTCAATTCCTCATGATTCACCTATGAAATAGGTAAGGGAATGTGTAAGGTGGCCTCTGAAAACTCAGGTTAAAATGTTTAGTCTTGAACTCTTTTAGACATCAAAAGCTGTGATATTCAGATCCTGCCCCCATTCCTTCCTACTGAGGAATGGGAGACTCCAAACAGATCTCCTCCTCCTCCAAAGGAATGACTACAAGGACTATCTTCCCTTCCTTCACCAGAGGAAACTGAAGTATGAAAACCAAAAGTAACATGCTTGTGAATGAAATTATTTTCCTCCAATTTTAAGGAAGCATTTGAAGGAAGAGTGTTTCCTTCTAACTGGAAAGAAGCTTAATCTAAATTAAGTTCTCTCATTTTACATATTAGGAAACTTAATGTGGGAGAGTAGGAATTTGAACCCAAGGCCTTTGGAATTCTTTCATCCCAAGCCTAATGTTCTTTCTTTCCTTCATCAAATTCTCCAGTAGAACATACCTTTAGTCCAACTTTGGGGGTAGAGAAGAATGAGGGGAGGGAAGGGTCTTCCCAATCCAGTCCATTCCTGTCCCAGCTGTCAGAGAAGGACCTGAATAACTCTCCAGAGAGGATTCTTCAGTTTCACTGATGTCCATGTGCCAATTGGAAGATACTCTCATTGAAGGAATGAATGAATGAATGGCTTTGGAAAGTGCTAAAGTAATCTTTCCTTCCACTGGAGGTCTCCAAGCAATGACTGGATGATCACTTATTATAGACACTATTCTTGTTTTTCAGGTTTAGATTGGACCAGAGGGCCACTTCCAATTCCTAAAGTATTTTTTTAATTCTATGAGCCTCAGAATCACTTGGCAACCAGTCAGAAATCAACAACTGGTCAACAAGTGTGGACTGATGTCATGGGAAGAGCAAAAAATTTGGACTCAGGAGATTTAGGCTTGAATTTCTGTCCTAACACTTTCTAGCTGTGTGATCCTGGACAAGAAACTTTGCTTCAGTTGTCTCATTTGTAAAATGGGCATGATAATAATATTTGTGTTATTCTATAGGAAGGTGAGAAAAATTATTTTGTAAATTGCAGACAGCTATAAAAATGTGGAGTTGTTGATGTGACCTAGCACATATTATGTACCGGGCTCTTTGCCAGCCTCTAGGGGATGCAGAAAAGTATAAGACATGAAAAATTAAATAGATCTGGGAGTTTTAATGGAGTGCAAGCTCTATACTAGTCAGCAGTATGATGAGGTGTCAAAAAAGAAGTCATTTGAATTTTGGACTAAGGAGAGGCAGGGTTTCCAGGAATAGGAAGATCACGGTCTCTCTGTTCTCTGTCCTCATCAAACACTATCTGGAGTACTGTGTTCAGTTTTTGGTACAGTTTAAGAAGGACAATGATAACCTAAAGAGTGTTCAAAGCAGGGCAACTTTAATGGTGAGAGGCTGTGAGTTCAGGCGATTTAAAGATCAGTTTAATGAATTGGGAATGCTTAGTTTAGAGAAGGGGAGACTCAGATAAGGGCTGAAAAGGAAGGAGATCAAAGAATGCAGGGTGAGAGCCTGGGAGATTGGAGATGTCATGGACAGAGTAGTGAAGCTAGTAGGAGAAAGTTTTATTTGGGGGATGAAAGATAATTTAATCCAGTTTAGGACATATTGAATTTAATGTGTCCAAGGGACATCTAGGTGGAGCTGTCCAGTAGGCAGGTGAACATGTGGATCTGCAATAATAGTAATGGTAATAATTTACATTTTTATAGCTAAATGAGAGAGGTCAGGGCTGGAAGTCAGCTTTATTCATAGTGGAGCTCAATTAAAATGAAAATAAGCTGTGTTGGAAAAACTATTGAATAGGACCATCATAGGGGAGATTGGATTTGTTCTAGGGCAGAACTAGGAGCAAGGAAAAGAAATTATAGAAAGGCAGATTTTTATCTTAATGTGTGGAAGAAAACTTTCTTTTTTATATAAAGATTTTTATTTTCAAAACACAACATATAGTTTTCAGCATTCACCCTTGCAAAACTGTGTGTTCAAAAAATTTTTTTCTCCCTCTCTTCTCCCTACCACCTCCCCTAAACAGCAAGTAATTCAATATATGTTAAGCTCTAGAAGAAAACTTTCTAACAATTAAATTCTAACTAATTCTAACAATTAAAACTTTCTCAGAGGGCATGGGCTGCCTCAAGAAGGCAATAAGGCTCCAAGGAGAGGTTGAAGGAGCATTTTTCTGACTGTTATGTTGGGGTGCTTTCGGAGGCACCATCCAGCTCTGAGGTTATATGAAATTCAAAGACAGAGAGTTCAAGGACAGATCCTTAGAAATATCCACATTTATGATGTTCCTATTAGAGGAAATGGAAGAACCAGTGAAAGGCAAAGAAGGGATGGTCAGAGAAGTTGGAGGAAAACAAAATTGTTTGCTATTAGAGAAGTCAAGAAAAGAGCGAAATCAGGCCTCAAAAGTCAGGAAGGGATTCAGATTCTACTTCTGATTCCTCTTAAGTGTGAAATAATGGGCGAATCACTTAATTTCCCTGGAACTCTGCTATAAAATGAAAAGTTTAGATTGGAATTCAGGAGTTCTTCATTTGGAGTGTGAACTTTTAAAATGGTTTGATATTTCAAAATAATTCTTGTAATCCCATGCATCTTATTTATTTATTAGAGGCAATCCGGATCACACAGCTAGCAAGTATCTAAGGTCAGATTTGAACTCAGAATTTCCTGACTCAGGCTTGGTGCTCCATCTGATAAGCTTTCTAGTTCCTCAACAACATTGTTGTTTAGTCCTTTCCATTGTATCCAACTCTTTGTGACTCCATTTGGGCTTTTCTTGGCAGAAATACTGGATTGGTTTGCCATTTCCTTTTCCAGCTCATTTTACAGATGGGGAAACTGAGGCAAACAGGGTGAAGTGACTTGTCCAGGGCCAGCCTGGCTTACTGAAAGGGGTCTGTGAAACATAAATAGTTAGGACCCTCAGGGTTAGACTTGAAAGAATTCCTTCCTTGAGGAGCTTTGTAGCTGGGCCACAGAAGACTGGTAATTTTTGCAGAAAAGAGAGTCCTCCACTTTACTTGGGAGAGAGATGACCATTCCCGCAGGAGGAGGCTGACTAGTCAGCCCTTGGAGCCTCCTAAAGGCTGTCTTGTAAGGGAAGGGTTAAATTCATGCCTCCCTGGGGTCACTCAAGGACTCTGGGGATAGTGGCTTTCCCCCAGGAATAGGCCAACTGGAACCTGGCAAACTTCGAGTACTCCCTCATTCCTCCCTCCCTTGTCCTCCTTACCCTTCTCTCTGTCAAAGTAATGGAGCCCAGCTATTCTGGGCTCCCCATCTCTCTCCCAGGAATTCACCATGAGGCCAAGTACCCACAGGGCTCTGGGGCTATTTAGGATCAGGTTCTGTTAAAGGGCCCTGATCCCCTCTAGATGGAGGAAAGGGGATTTCATAGTTCCTGAAATCCCACCTCCTCCAGGAAGTCTGCCCAACTCATTCCAAAGAACAGTCAGGGTCGTTGTCCTGGGGCACGTACCTGCCTGTCTTGGATGGGGTTATGGGGGAGAGTTCTAGTACAAAATGTGGTTATCATGCTTAGTGGTTAGGGCATTCCCAAATAGCTTTAGCTGTATTTACTAACCTGTTATAGTTCTGTCCACAAATATAACTTAACTGTTATTGAAGTGGGTAAGAAGTTAGATCGGTTTTTTACCTTCTGGGTAAAGTCAACAACATAGGCTTAAGATATAGAATGTTAGAGCTGAGAAGGAAATAAGCATTTATTAGGCACCTACCATGTGCCAAGCACTTCACTAAATGCTTTACAAATTTTATTTCATTTGATCCCCACAACAACCTTGGGGGTAAGGGCTATTATTATTCCTTTTTTTACAGTTGAGGAAACTGAGGCAGACAGTGATTGGGTGTCTTAGCCAACTCCTGACTTCCTGAAGCTGGATTTGAACTTAGGTTTTCCTGACTCTAAGCCCAGATCTCTATTTATTTTGCCACCTAGAGGGCCCCAACAGGTCACAATGTCAGAACTGAAGGGTATCCCAGAATCTTGAGTCCAGAACTGGGAGGGGCTTCAGAACATAGAACCATAGGTCTAGATCTGACAAGGATATTCAAAGCCATTTAGTCTCCTCCTTTCCTTTTAGAGATCAGGAAACTGAGACCCAGGGAGATTAAATGACTTCCCAAACATCATACACAAGTAGAAAGTGTTTAAAGATGGGATTTGAACTCAGATCTTTTGTTGCCAGAGGCATCAAGCAGAATATACTGTTTACAAGAATTACAAGAATATCAAAGGGAAAGATTTCAGAGCTGGGAGAACCCGTAGAACTTAGGATGTCAGAGCTGGGAGGGCCCTTAGAACCCGGGAGGTCAGAGCTGGGAGGGCCCTTAGAACCCAGGAGGTCAGATCTGGGAGGGCCCTTAGAACCCGGGATGTCAGAGCTGGGAGGGCCCTTAGAACCCAGGATGTCAGAGCTGGGAGAGCCCTTAGAACCCAGGATGTCAGAGCTGGGAGGGCCCTTAGAACCCAGGAGGTCAGAGCTGGGAGAGCCCTTAGAACCCGGGAGGTCAGAGCTGGGAGAGCCCTTAGAACCCAGGATGTCAGAGCTGGGAGGGCCCTTAGAACCCAGGAGGTCAGATCTGGGAGGGCCCTTAGAACCTGGGATGTCAGAGCTGGGAGGGCCCTTAGAACCCAAGATGTCAGAGCTGGGAGAGCCCTTAGAACCCAGGATGTCAGAGCTGGGAGGGCCCTTAGAACCCAGGAGGTCAGAGCTGGGAGAGCCCTTAGAACCCAGGAGGTCAGAGCTGGGAGAGCCCTTAGAACCCGGGAGGTCAGAGCTGGAAGGGTCCTTAGAACTCGGGATGTCAGAGCTGGATAGATTATAGATTTATTTTAAGTATAAAACTTGAATGTAGTAGAGTAGTTGAAGGCCAGCATTGGAATCAGGAAGAATTGAGTTCAAGATCCATCTCTTGCATATTGACTGTATGACCCTAGACAAGTCCCCTTTCAATGCCCCAGATAATTCTCTCAAACTCAAAGTGACAGAGGAGTTGTTCTCTACTAGGAATTCAATGATTCAGCCTTTGGTCAGGACCCTTTTTATTTCCCTCCAAATTTCAAGAGAAATCTCCCAGTTTAGTTTTGCTTTGGATTGGCTTTGTGATGATGTGGGTGGTCTTTGCCTCAGTTTCCCTCAAGCCAGAGGCAACAGACCAGAGATCAACAGGGAAACACAGAAAGACCATACAATCTGAAGGGAACTCTTCTGAACTCCAGGTAAATAAGCTCAGGCAGAGAAAGAGCCAATTCCCAGCCCTCTCCTCCTTCCTCTTCCCCCAGCCCAGCCCAACCACTCAGCCTTAAGCTTGGTGGGTCATAGAGCTCTTGGGAGGAGCTGGTAGCAAGCTCCTGTTCCTGTTTCCCAGCCTCCAAAGGGACAAAGTCAAGGCTGCCAAAACAGGTTTTTCTCCAGAGGGTGGGGCTGGAAGACCAGACTCTCTGCCTGAGGCCCCCCCACTCTCCTCACAAATCTCTTTCCTCTCTCCAACCCTGCTCATCGCTGGTTGGGCTAGAACTGTTGGTAGCCATGGGGCCAGAAATTGGGTGACCCATTTTTTCCACCTCTCACACACCCTGTTCTCTTTGATGTGAGGGTTCTGTACTGTCCTGCTCTCTTCCTGCTATAGCATAAGAACACTGCTTTAGTTAGAGAATCTGAGTTCAAATCCTAGGCAATGTGCCAGCTAGGTAACTTGGGCAAGTTAACTTCTGCTACTGCATTTACTTCCCTATAAAATGAAAAAAATATATAAATAAAATATAAAAAAATGAAAGAAGAAGATCATCTCCAAGATCCCTCCCAACCCCAAATTCTATGATCTGGTGTTTGCCAGCTGTGTGATTTTGGACTACTGAACCTCAGTTTCCCCATCTATAAAACGGGAATAACAGTTCTTGAAATACCTGCTTCACAATGGTATTGAGAAAATATCATGCTCGAAGCCTTAAAGAGCTGTAAAAAACTGGTCACTTTCTATCATTATTGGAAAATTGGGAGAGAAAATAGAAGCTTGGAGTTCATGGTTGATTTCCACACTCAGCTGTGGGCAGGGTGAGGTTGGCGAAAGCTTGTCCCTGGGACTCTCAAAAAGGAATTTAGTCGGCAGAGCCCAGCCAGCTCTGGTCTTTGGGGACAACTGAACCCAAGGCGGTTCACCCCATTCCCTTTTATTAACCTTCCTGAGGTTGGCGATCCCCCATGACCAAAGGGGGTCTGGTGCCTCTGGGACTTCCCTGTCTCTTTACATACTCAATGCTCATCTCAGACCGGTCTAGGTTGGAGATGCTGAGCTCAGGGGAGGGCAGGCTCTGGGTGGGGTCGCTTTCCCCCTTAACAGACATAGAGCACCGCCCCCTTACACACACTATACCCTTGTGGCCTAGGGAACAGAGTGGGCCTGTGTAGACAACATAGGCTTCCTGTGTGGTTGCTGAGCCGGGGGAGGGGGAAGTTAGGGATAGTCAAAGGCTGAGGGGAGTGTATCCTCAACCTCCATACAGAAAGACCTTTCATAGGTTTGGGCCCCTGAGGAGTGGGAGAGTCTTGGGCTGGACCTGGGGATTAGGACTGATTACTCAGGTGGAGGGTTTGTATATGTGTGTATGTGTGTGTGTGTGAATGGTGTACAAGTAGTCACTGGAGGGTGAGGAATAGAGTTCAGAAGTCAAGTCAACAAGCTCTTTCCTAAGCATTCAGGGGAGACAGAGGGTCCTCTGTGTGTGGCTCTCCTGGGGTCCGGGTTTTTTTAGGGGGGGATCAGGACTGGGGAGAGGAGGAGGAGAAAGATCACCTTAACAACGCTCAATATCTGTCCCTTAGATCTGAGGATCAAAATGGCCTGTACAACTCCACCTTCTGTTTCATCCCCCCGAACTGCCACATGGGTTCTTTTCGTCTCCTGCAGGCCCTGAAGGTACCACACAATGTTCCCTTTCCCCAGCCTAGCTTCTTTTCTCCCCATCCCCCACCCCAGCAGCTTCCAGAGTTGGAGGCTTTTAGTGCATCACATGCTCAATAGGAATCAGTGTGTGACCTGGTATCTCCCAAAGCTATGGTGCTACGGGCTAATAAAAGCAGTGTCCAGTCTGAGGGATTCAGTCCTGCTTTGGCCAGACACATCTGGAGCACTGGGTTCTAAGGGCCAGATTTTAGGCCCTCAGAAGGTCCTTCAGAGGAGAGGACTGGCAAATGTGTCATGTGAGTTTGCACGAGGGAGCTCGGAAAGTTTAGCCAAAGAGAAGGCCTGGCTGCCCTCAAGCAGCTGAAGGGGAAGGGGAGGAGAGCTGTTCTGTCTGGCCTAGGTGGGCAGAACTAGGGAGATAGGGAGGAGACGCTGGTGGTGGAAGATTCCCAGCTCACCTGCATCCATAGTAAAAAGATTGCTGACAACTTCGCAGGAGCAATGAGTTCCCTGTCATCTGAGATCTCCAAGCACGGGCTAGGTCATGACTTAGAGATGATATAGGCTAACCCAGGCCTCTAACAAATGGGAAACCGAGACCCCAGACTTGATGGCCAAGCTAGGATCCTGATCTCCTGATGCCAGACTCTCTGTTCTTTCCCTTTGCCTAGACTCTGTAGAGTAGTCTTGTTTCTAGAAGGGGGTCCACTAAGTGCCCTCTGAAGAGCCTTCGTATCTATATTTTGAGTGTCTGGTTGAGGCCATACCTGAAAAATCCTGAGCCCTGGAAAGAACTGACTACCCTCCCTCTTGTCTCGGGGCATTAGAACTACAGAGACTGGAGGAATCTCAGCACCTACTTGTCCTCCAATCAATGAACTCTCTACATGAGTATCCCATCCCATCTTGACACCATCAACAGTGATAGGAGAGTCTGGTCCAAGAATCTGGGGCTTCCTCTGACGACATCCCCCTTTCCTACTTTCCTTCCAGGCAGGATGTGTTCCTGTGCTGCTGAGTAGGGGCTGGGAGCTCCCCTTCGCTGAGGTCATTGACTGGGGTGCCGCAGCCATCATCGTTGACGAGAGGCACCTGCTTCAGGTAAGGGCGAACTAGGGCCAGGAGAGGCTGGCTTTCCCAGGGACATGGGAGACTCAGAGGCTGATGACCCATAATTATCTTTTAAGGACAGCAGATATTGGAGCTCCCTCCTTTCCACAGAGCACCGCTGAGATCAAACACTTGGACATGAAAGGATGAGACAGAGTCAGTTAGCCCAGGGGCTGAGCCAAATAAAAATGGGATCAATCTGCCTGCTGCAGATTGATTTAGAAAATCACATATTAACATTATCTATATTCTATTGTGCTTTATTATTTCATTCAATATTTATTAGACAAATTAAATATTTTACTTAACATTATTCAATATTGTATTAAATTATTATTTTATCACATATTTCTCAGTTACATTTTAACCTGGTCCAGACTGCTTAGGAGTGCTACCTGTGTGATATCTGGAATCTTGAGGGCATGAAGAAGCCAAAAGGAGCCCTGATCTGGAATCAGAACACCTGGGTTCTTGTACTGACTCTGCCTCTAATTAAGAATGCACTAGATGACAGAGGCATGATGTAAAGAAATCCTGACAGGCTAAAATATGGGGTCAGATAAGATATGATTAAATTTAATTAGGATAATAGCTAGCATTTATATAGTATTTTAAGGTTTCCAAAGAACCTTATAAATATTATCTCATTTTATCCTCACAACAACCCTGGGAGGTAGTAGGTGCTATTACTATCCTCACTTTACATATAGAGAAACTGAGGCTGAAAGCATTTAAGTGATTTGCCCAGTGACTGAAGCTGCATTGGAACTTAGGAGTTCCTGATTCCAGTTCTATTCACTGTATCACTTAGCTGGGATAAACGTGAAGTCTTATAGTAGGGTTCACAAAACAAAATTCATAAATATTAATTAGATGGGAGAGGTATAACTAGAGAGCAGTTAAAAAAAGATCTAGGGGGCTGAGTGGGTGGTAAGGTTAATATAAATCAGCTGAGGGATGTAGCAGCTAATAAAAGCTAATGTGAGGTTGGACTTCATTGTTGTTGTTCAGTCCTGTCCGACTCTTCGTGACCCCATTTGGGGTTTTCTTGGCAGAAATACTGGAATGGTTGTCGTTTTCTTCTCCAGTATATTTTACAGATGAGGAAACTGAGGCAAACAGGTTAAAGTGACTTGCCCAAGTTCACACAGTTAATAAGTATGAGAAGCTGGAGTTGAACTCAGGTGTCCTAATTCCAGTTCTCCAGTTCAACTGCCCTGAAAGACTTCAGTGAGAGAGACAAAGTCTAGAACTAGGGTGGCACTGGTCCAATGCCCCTTTGTCAAGCTATGCTGTGTTTAGTTCTGGGCAGTACATTTTAGGAAGGGTGATGATCAGCTAGAGAATTTCTAGAAAAGGAAAGAGCCACAAGATCAGGCCAGTTGAGGATGGGTAGAAGGACTAGATCATGTTCAGCCTAGACTTACAGATTAGAGAAAACTTAGGAAGATACATGAGATTCAAAGGTCATGATTTGGAAAAGGAGCCCGGAGCAAGGGGCAGAAGGGACAGAGAGGTAAGTTAAAGCTCAAACCTTTCTCAAATTCAGAGCAGCTCCAAAAGTAGGATGGAGGTCGTTACAAGGCAGTCTCTTCTCTCCCCACTGACAGTCTTCAAGCCAAAGTGGAAGGGCCATCCATAAGGGATGTTGTAGGAGGGATTCTCTGTTAGGTACTGGGAATGTGTTTGACTCTGGACAGGTCATTTCCCTTTCCTCATCTCTGAAGTGAGACAATTGGAGTAAATGAGAGCCAAGGTTCCAAGCCTAAGCTAATGTGGTTAAGTTATTTCTCAGTGGTATGTGCCAGGGGAAGAACATGAAGGAATGGATAAGAGGGAATCCTAGATGATCATTATTTTGAAGATTGAATTAGAAATGGGATCATTTGGACAGCAGATCATTCCTACTAATTCTGTCTAGACCTGGATGTCATAGAACACAGTGTTAGAGCTAGGAGAGATCTTAGAACACAGGATATGAGTTGGAAGGTCCCTTAGAACCCAGGATGTCAGAGTTGGGAGGGTTCTCAGAACACAGATTGTCTGACCTGGAGAATACAGACCTGGAACTTTGGGTTCTACTTCTGACATTCACTAGCTGTGTGGTCTTAGGAAAATCACTTAGCTCTGTGGCCCTCCGTTTTCTCATTTGTAAAATGGGAATAATAATACTTGTCTTCCCTATCTCAAGAGGCATTTTAAGGAAACTACTTTGCATACCTTAAGCTTATATAGAAAAGGGAACCATTATTATTGTTTATAAATTACAGATTTTTAGAGCTGGAAAGGGCTCTTAAAATCATTAGTAAATTTCGTGCTTATGGAAACTGAAGGCCATTATTAAAATGTGTTGGTTTTTCCCAGTTCTCCTGGCTGAGACAATACACAGGAGTTAGGAGGAATCTAAGAGTAGACTGAAGAAAGTTGGGAGGGCAGAGTCTTGGAGTTGGCTGGTTGGGTGTGGAGACAAGTGAGAGCTAGTCCCCAGATGCCTCATTCCCCCTGCCAGAGAGCAGGGAACTGTGACAACGTGTCGGTGATGGAGCTGGGCTTAGATTCCACCCAGCCTGTCCTTCCTTGAATTTCTCTGTGTGATCCCTCAGATCAAGTCAATCCTCCAGGGGCTGCCCCCTGCCCGGGTCCTTGCCCTCCGCCAGCAGACTCAGTTCTTGTGGGACGCCTACTTCTCTTCGGTGGAGAAGATTGTCTACAGCACGCTGGAGGTGAGGCCGGGCCCCTGAAGGAGATGGGGCAAGTTGGGGGTGGAGCAGATTCCTGTCCTGTAGCCCTCCCTCTTTTAGCCTGACAGTGGTTTGGGGAAACACAGATTTCACCCCTTCTTAGGCTGCAAGGGCACCCACAGGCTTCTTCAAAAATGTTCAGCTTTAGGTTATTATAAGACATTATCATCTAAACATTACCATAACAAATGATTGACCTGTGCTTTTAGGTCAGTTTTTTCCCTCTAATACCTCTCCTTTAAAAAATAAATAATAACTTTTTATTTTTCAAAATACATGCAAAGATAATTTTCAACATTCACCCTTGTAAAACCTTTTGTTCCAAATTTTTCTCCCTCCCTTCCCTCTCCCCCCTCCCCTAGAAGCAAATAATCCAATAGAGGTTAAATGTATAATTTTTCTAAACATTTCCACATTTATCCTGTTGCATAAGAAAAATCAAAACAAAAGGGGAAAATGAGAAAGAAAAAAAAAGCAAGCAAGCAAATAAAAGCAACAATAAAAAAGGTGAAAATACTATGTTGTGATCCATTCAGTCTTCTTCAGGATGCAGATGGCTCTCTCCATCAGAAGTCTATTGGATACTTTAACATATTTAACATATATTGATCTACCTGCCATCTGGGGGAAGGGGTGGGGGGAAGGAGGAGAAAAGTTGGAACAAAAGGTTTGGCAATTATCAATGCTGAAAAATTACCCATGCATATGTCTTATAAATAAAAAGCCATAATAAAAATCCCTCTAAATCAATAAAAGATTTTTATAAATTTAAAAAGAAAAAAGAAAGAAAGAAAGAAAGAAAGAAAGAAAGAAAGAAAGAAAGAAAGAAAGAAAGAAAGAAAGAAAGAAAGAAAGAAAGAAAGAAAGAAAGAAAGAAAGAAAGAAAGAAAGAAAGAAAGAAAGAAATCTATTGGAATTGCCTTGAATCTGTTATCTCTTCTTAGGGAACAGAGCAATGGGACACATGGCAAATCTTATAGCTTCTTGATGCCCTGAGATTATCCAGCCTACGTAGCGTTCATCTGTACTGGGCCTGACAGTTTTCTCACTAGCCAGTTCCTTTACTGATAAACTCACAGATCTAGTTAAAAATAAAAAATGGAACCCAAAACCCCATGGGTGGTCAGCAGCAGAGCCAGAATTTAAAATCCTTTCTCAGCCAGACTCTGACAATTGCTAGCTGCATTACTTTGGGAAAATTACTCAAGCTTTCTGAAGTTCCAATTTCTTGTGTTTAAAAGGAGGGCTCTGTTGCTCACACCACCTGCCTCTCACAGGGTGGTCTGGAGGGGGGCACTTTGGAAGCTTAATGGTTCTAAAAGATGAACGTACTCATGACTTCCTCCACAGATCATCAGAGACCGGATTTTTAGAGCAGCCTCCCGACCCTGGCTGCTATGGAACACTCCTCCTGGGGGGCTCCTGGCCCTGCCCACCTTCTCCACACATTTGGGAGACTTCCCCTTCTACTATTTACAACATGGTATGCTACCCTGGTACTAGACCCTTGTCAACCCTTCCTGCCCCAATCAGAGGCTGAGACCCAAATGTAAGGACTCCACAGAGATCATGGCCAGGTTTGCCTGTCCCAACAACCTTCACAAACACCTAGACCAGAATATATTTGGAGTCAGGGAGACCTTAGTTTGGATCCTGCTTCAGACACTTACTAGCACTTTGAGCCTGAACAGATCACTGCCCTCCCTGAATTGGTTTCCTCATGTGAAATGAGTTTAATACTGGCTCTCACCTCACAGGCTGGTTATAAAGCTCAAATACCATGATTTTACAAAAATCTTAGAGTGCCGGGTAAATGTGGATTATTTATTATTATTCTATAGGACCCGCGGTTATAAAAAATTCTTTCCTCACCAAGACAGATCTGTATGTTTATAGAGGAAACCTTGTAGAAACCCAGAATCCCAGAGAGAGCATTCCTGTAGGGGCAGCCAGTCACTGGGTGTCCAGTCCCCAGGACACACACACACACACACACACACACACACACAACACACACACACACACACACACTCTCTCTCTCTCTCTCTCTCTCTCTCTCTCTCTCTGTCTCTCTCTCTCTCTCTCTCTCTCTCTCTCTCTCTCTCTCTCTCTGTCTCTGTCTCTGTCTCTGTCTCTCTGTCTCTCTCTCTGTCTCTCTCTGTCTCTGTCTCTGTCTCTGTCTCTCTGTCTCTCTGTCTGTCTCTCTCTCTCTCTGTCTCTCTCTCTCTCTGTCTCTGTGTCTGTCTGTCTCTCTCTCTCTCTCTGTCTCTGTGTCTCTCTCTGTCTCTGTCTGTCTGTCTGTCTCTCGGTCTCTCTGTCTCTGTGTCTCTCTCTCTCTCTCTGTCTGTCTCTGTGTCTGTCTCTCTCTCTCTGTCTGTCTCTGTGTCTCTGTCTCTGTCTCTCTGTCTCTGTCTCTCTCTCTCTCTCTCTCTCTCTCTCTCTCTCTCTCTCTCTCTCTCTCTCTCTCTCTCTCTCTCACACACACACACACACACACACACACACACACACACACACACACACCACCCCCCTCCCACCTCACAAAGACCATCTTCCTGAGGATTTCCGGGTGACCTTATACAAGTTGTTTAATAATAATAATAATAATAACAGCTGACATTTATAAAACTTTAAGGCTTTCGGAGTGTTACATACTATCTACTTGATCCTCATAACCCCATAAGTAGTTACAGCTGGATAATCCTCATTTCACTGATAAAGAGGCTGAGGATCAGAGAGGGAAGCAGTTCGTTCAGGATGACAGCCAGTAAGTTTCTGAAGCAGGATTTAGCCCCGGGTCTCTCCCTCTGTTAGCCCAGGGATTTTTAGACTATGTTATGGGGTTAGAGTTTACTTTTTCTGAGCTCTGAACCCTCTCCTCCCTTGCCCCTCTCCACACTGAGACTCAGGACCCTGCCTCCAAACTGAGTAATCTCTAGAGCAGTCAATGCCCCAATGTTCTTTCTCAGCTGATCAGAGACATCAGCTCCCGTGTTCATTGCCATGAAAAATGCCTCTGCCTTTCTGGTACCTCATCCACTCCTCGCCAACCCTGCCATCTCTTCCCCTAACGACATGTCTCCATCTCCATTCCACTCCACAGGCTCCCGGCCCTCTGGCAGATTCAGTGCCCTGATCTGGGTGGGGCCCCTAGACCAGCCCCCCCTGAAGCTGATCCAGGAGGTGGCAGGCTCCCAGCATTGTGCTCAGGTCTGCCTCTTCCCTAGCCGGGCCCTTGGAGGGGAGAGGGAGGCTGGAAGGAGGCAGGTGGCTCCCTCAGCTTAGAGGTAACCCCCAAGGAGGTCCTGACTCCTTCTGGGTGGGGGAGGAAGGTGAACCTTTAAAGCTCCAAGCAGCCCTTGTCTCTGAGTATTTCACATACTCCTAGCTTCCAGAATGTCAGAGTTGGAATGGACTTGGAGGGCATCTTGTCTTCACCTGGACCTGAGCAGGAATTCCTTCTTTGTCATCCCCAACAATTGATCTTCAGTTGCCATTCCCAGAGGGCCAGTGACAGGGAACTTCCTTCCTTCCATCCTTCCCTGAGACAACTATGTGTCAGGAAGTGTTTCTTTTTTAAAGAAACGACATCTGTCTCTTCCTTCTAAGTATTCCAGTTTGTCAACCTCTAAAACGTGTCACAACTTAATCTTACAAAATACTACGGCATCATTGGGATATCTCAATATCTCATCATGCTTCTCACGGAAGGAGAAGAGAGGGGGAATTAATTTAGTCCACTACCTTTTTTAATAATTAAAAAAAAACACAAAAAAACACAAAAAAACAAAAAAACTGTTGTCACCAAGTTCTTCCCCTTATGCAGGAATTAGCTTGGCAACTTTGAAGTTCTTGGAAGTTGAAGTTCTTTGAAGTGGGCCTTGAAGGCCAAGTAGGATTTGTCTGTTTTTGAGGCAGTTTGGGGTAAATGACTTGCCCAGTGTTTGAGGTCAGATTTGAATCAGATCCTCTTGACTCCAGGACCAGTGCTCTATAGACAACACCACCTAGCTAACCCACTAAAATTGGATTTTAGTAAGTAAAAGCAACGTGGCTACTTTGTGGTGCTAGGATTCAGGATATCCCAGTTCTGTTCTCAATTTCAACTCTTATTCAATGGAGCAGGTTCTCTCCTTTCCTCCATCTTTCCTTTTGGGGAAACAGGAAAAACCTTTGCTTTTCATTGTGGGAGAAGAGACAGGGAAATAATTTGGATTAAATGGTTCCTTCTACTCTGATAGTTGATGTCCTTTGTTGCAAATTTCCTTTTAACTCCACAATTATCTAGTCTAGGTCCTTATCAGTGCCAATAATCCATAGCCTAGATCTGTTCTAGCATCTGAATTTTATCATTGAGGTCCTTCTCAACCCCAACAATCCATGTTCTAGATGCATTCTCACAAAGGTGGTTCATAATCTAAAGTCCTCTTGATGACAGTATTCCATGTCCCAGATCTGTTCTGGTTCTAGTGTTTTATTGTTGAGGTTCTGCTAACCCCAGTATTCCATGTTCTAGATTTAGTCTAGCTATAGTGTTTTACAGTCTAAGGCCTTCTCAGTGCCAGCATTCCATGTTTTAGATCTGTTTTAGAGTCAGAATATTATCGTTGAGGTCCTTCTCTGCTCCGATGTTCCAGGTCTTCTTTAGAACTAATACTTTTTCTAGGTCCCTCTCAACTCCAACGTTTTATGTTCTGGAGTTTCTTCTGGAGCTAATATTTTGCATTCCAAGATCCCCCCAACTCTGACATCCGTGTTTCTGCAACTGTGGAAGAAAACGATGATGCAAAAAATTTAATTGTTAATAGCAAGTGGGGAAAGGGGTTTGAAAACAGAAATGGGATGACTGGTGGAAATGAGAGTAGTTTATTAGTATCAGTTGCTTCCAGATATCATATCATCAAATTTCAAATCCATTTCTAGTTATTTGCAGACTTGGCCAGTAGGCAAAGAACTGCTCTTATGAATCAACTAACCAGCAAGCTCACTCATTCAATAATAATAATTATTATTATTATTATAACTCAACAACAACAATAATAATAACAGCTCCTTCCCATCTGCCTTCCATATCTCTGAGAGGTTCCAAACTCCTTCTGCCCCACTCTCAGTTCCTTTTCTCCCTCTCACCATCCTTCCCTTCTCTCATAGATTCTGGTCCTCTGGGGCAATGACAATCCTCCTCCAGCCCAGGGGAAGTGGCCCCAGACTACAGTGCCCTTGATGGTCATTGAAGGGAGGAAGAAGGTAAAAGGGGGATGGAAGACAAAGGAACTAGAAGGGGGACTCTCCTAACTCCCACCCTCAACCAGTTTGTTTATTTATGGATTCAACACCTATTAATGCCCAGGGAAGGGAAAAAGCATTTAGATAGCACCTATTGTGTGCCAAGCAATAATTATGCTAAGTGCTTTACAAATATCTCATTTGATTGGCACAATAACCCTGGGAAGAAGGGGCTCTTATTATCCCTCATTTTATACTTTAGGAGAGTGAAGCAAACAGAATGAAGTGAATTACCCAGGATCACCCCACTAGTAAGTGTCTGAGGCTGGATTTGAATTCAGGTCTTCCTGACTCCAGTCCCAGGGTTCTAGTCCATGGCACCTAGATACCTATTTTTGTAGGTTAGTCGTTTCAGTCATGTCTGACTCTTCCTGACCCCATTTGGAGTTTTTCTGGCAGAGATACTGGAGCAGTTTGCCGTTTCCTTCTTCAGCTCATTTTATAAATGGGGAAACTGAGGCAAACAGGATGAAGTGACTTGCCCAGAGCCACACACCTAGTAAGCATCTGAGGCTGGATTAGAACTCAGGAAGATGAGCCTCCCTGACTGCAGGCTGGGCATCCACTATGTCAACTTTCCTTGCCCTATTAGAGCTCAGTCTAAGGGGAAGGACAACATACAAACAACTACAGCATAAATGGGGAGGGGGGCATTTGAAGAGGGAAGGCACCAGCACTGAGAGGCACTGGGAGAACTTCCTGTAGAAGGTGGCATTTGAATTGAAACATGAAAGAAGCATGGAATCCAGGAAGCCAAAATGAGGGAGGAGAGCATTTCAGGCAAGGAAACAGTGAAGTTAAAAGATCCAGAGTCAGGAGATAGATTTGCCAAGAGTCACCAGGAGCTGCCAGGATCCCTCAGAAGCCATCAGGAATCATCAGAAACTACCAGGAGCCACCAGGAGCCATTGGAAACCACAGCAGCCACCAAGAGCTGGATGGAACCACCAGGAGCCATCAGGAGTCACCAGGACTTATCAGAAGCCATCAGGAGCCACCAAGAGCTGGATGGAACCACCAGAAGCCACCAGGACTTATCAGAAGCCATCAGGAGCCACCAAGAGCTGGATGGAACCACCAGGAACCACCAGGACTTATCAGAAGCCATCAGGAGCCACCAAGAGCTGGATGGAACCACCAGGAACCACCAGGACTTATCAGAAGCCATCAGGAGCCACCAAGAGCTGGATGGAACCACCAGGAACCACCAGGACTTATCAGAAGCCATCAGGAGCCACCAAGAGCTGGATGGAACCACCAGGAGCCACCAGGACTTATCAGAAGCCATCAGGAGCCACCAAGAGCTGGATGGAACCACCAGGAACCACCAGGACTTATCAGAAGCCATCAGGAGCCACCAAGAGCTGGATGGAATCACCAGGAACCACCAGGACTTATCAGAAGCCATCAGGAGCCACCAAGAGCTGGATGGAACCACCAGGAGCCACCAGGACTTATCAGAAGCCATCAGGAGCCACCAAGAGCTGGATGGAACCACCAGGAACCACCAGGACTTATCAGAAGCCATCAGGAGCCACCAAGAGCTGGATGGAATCACCAGGAACCACCAGGACTTATCAGAAGCCATCAGGAGCCACCAAGAGCTGGATGGAACCACCAGGAACCACCAGGACTTATCAGAAGCCATCAGGAGCCACCAAGAGCTGGATGGAACCACCAGGAACCACCAGGACTTATCAGAAGCCATCAGGAGCCACCAAGAGCTGGATGGAATCACCAGGAACCACCAGGACTTATCAGAAGCCATCAGGAGCCACCAAGAGCTGGATGGAACCACCAGGAACCACCAGGACTTATCAGAAGCCATCAGGAGCCATCAAGAGCTGGATGGAACCACCAGGAGCCATTAGGCACCATTAGGAGCCACAAGAACCATTAGGAATTCAGTATCCCTGGATCATGGAGGCCATGAAGGAGAGGAAGGTGTAGGAAGACTGGAAAGGCAGGGAGGAGCCCAGATTGGCTAAAAGCCAAACCAAAAGGATTTTGTATTGATCTTGGAGGCAATGTTTACTTTGAACACACAGCTCAAGTTCACCTTTAGGAGCAGGCGGGGTCAGATCTTTGATCGAGACCTTTGACAGTTGAGTGAAGGATGGACTGGAGTGGGGAGAAGCACGAGGCAGGGAGGGTCACCACCAGGCTAGCAGGAGATTATTCAAACAGGGCCTGCCCAGTGTTCCCTGGCACCTGAACGGAGCATTCTTGGGCCTGCAGAAATCTAGGGTGGCAGAGTTAGTGAAGTCCAGGGTGTCAGGAATAACAGATTGTATGAATTCTGAGAAGACAGATGGCAAAGCATTCTGGGAGATGTGTACAGCACAGCCTCATGGGAAGAGCGCTGCATGGAGTCCAGGACCAGCTCTGATATAGCTGTGTGACTTCAAACAAGTCCCTTAGCCAGCCTGGGTGTCAATACCCTCATCTACATGAAAAATGGAGGAGATGGCCTATGTATGAGGCATTATGATACCATGAAAAGAATGTTGGATTTGGAATCGGAAGAATTCCACCTCGATGCTTGCTTCCTATTCCATCTTGGGAAAATCTATTAACTTCCCAGGCCTCAGTTTCCCTATCTGTCAAATGAGGGGATTGGAGCTGATGGCCCCTGCGGCCCCTCCCAGCTCTGAATCCATAATCTATTGATCTGTG
The DNA here is from genome assembly GCF_048593235.1 of Sminthopsis crassicaudata. Lineage (NCBI taxonomy): Eukaryota > Metazoa > Chordata > Mammalia > Dasyuromorphia > Dasyuridae > Sminthopsis > Sminthopsis crassicaudata. The sequence goes on along the minus strand of NC_133619.1, from coordinate 604,851,424 downwards.
ATCCTATAAAGTATTTTTCAGAAATTGTCCAAATCATGTTGGAGGGAAGGAAGGTGATCAGAAAGGGGCTGGGACAGGGAAGAAGCAGTTTTACTAAGGGAGCTTCCCACTCCTGCCTCTACTCACAGGGGAGTAACTGCTATTTTCTTCCTGCTACAGAAGAGTGACCGCTTCTTCCCTTACGGCACCATCAGCACTGATGCCGTCCTCAGCCTGGATGCCCACAGCAGCCTTTCCACCAGTGAGGTAAGATCCAGGAGAGGCTGGTGGGCTCCAGGTCATACGTAGCAATCCCATCATGCTCAGTGGCATTGGGGAGCAAGGGGATGCTAGAGAGGAGAGGTAGTGTGATGGAGAAGGAAAACATTGGACAGGAAATCTGGGGATCTGGTCCTAAGTCTTAGCTCAGCCCCTGAGTCACTGAGGGATTAGATTTACTTCTCTGCTCCTCAGCTTGTTATCTGGGTAAGAGGGACTGGATGGTGGGGGAGGGAAAAAGGGAGATACTAGATGATGAGCTCCAAAGTCCCTTCAAGGTCCAGTGTTCTGATAGTCCATATTCTAAGGCCCCTCCCCACTTTCACCTCCTGGGTTCTAAGGGCCCTCCCAGCTCTGACCTCCTGGGTTCTAAGGTTCCTCCCAGCTCTGACCTCCCGGGTTCTAAGGGCCCTCCCAGCTCTGACCTCCCGGGTTCTAAGGGCCCTCCCAGCTCTGACCTCCCGGGTTCTAAGGGCCCTCCCAGCTCTGACCTCCCGGGTTCTAAGGGCCCTCCCAGCTCTGACCTCCCGGGTTCTAAGGGCCCTCCCAGCTCTGACCTCCTGGGTTCTAAGGGCCCTCCCAGCTCTGACCTCCCGGGTTCTAAGGGCCCTCCCAGCTCTGACCTCCTGGGTTCTAAGGGCCCTCCCAGCTCTGACACCCTGGGTTCTAAGGGCCCTCCCAGCTCTGACACCCTGGGTTCTAAGGGCCCTCCCAGCTCTGACCTCCCGGGTTCTAAGGGCCCTCCCAGCTCTGACCTCCCGGGTTCTAAGGGCCCTCCCAGCTCTGACCTCCCGGGTTCTAAGGGCCCTCCCAGCTCTGACCTCCCGGGTTCTAAGGGCCCTCCCAGCTCTGACCTCCCGGGTTCTAAGGGCCCTCCCAGCTCTGACCTCCTGGGTTCTAAGGACCCTCCCAGCTCTGACAGTCTCAATTGTAAGAATCCTTCTGCTTTGCAATTCTCTGTTTAAGGTCCCTTCTAGGTCTGGCAAACAGCATCTAGTTCTAAAGGACATGAACAAGTCATATAATCTCCCTTGCCTCCAACACTATTCCTGATTTATCAGCTTCTTCATTTTAAGATTTCCAGAAAAGGAGATGTTGAACTCTCTTTCTTGATAAAACATTCTGCTTCTAGATTGCACATAATTGCCTGGGTGCTGGCTCCTCCATTAGACTGCGAGATCCTTGAGAAAAGAGATTGTTTGGGTGTTTTGTTTGTTTTTTGCCTAATCCCCAGAGTTTAGCATAGTGCCAGGCATATAATAGTCACTTTGATAAATATTTGATGACTTAACCTGATTCGGTGCTGAAAGTTCTTTGGGAATTTACTTTTCTTGCTGCCTGCCTTGGTATCTCCCAGGGAGCTTCCACTGGGAAGTCCTTCTGAGAGTCTCACTGCAATTCCTCCCCTAGGTGGACTTTGCCTTTGTGGTGTGGAAGAGCTTCCCAGAACGCATTGTGGGTTTCCAGACCTGGAGCCACTTCTGGGATGAAGCCAAGGGCTCCTGGGGCTACACAGACCAGAGGCCCAACGAGTTCTCGGTGGTCCTCACTGCGGCTGCTTTCTACCACAGGTACTGCCCCAGGAGACAAACGGTCCGTGGAGCCTCCTCCGAGGGGGACTGGGGCATTCATGGGAGACCTGATAAAAGCTAAGGAATCCCAGGCTCGTGGCATGTGGAGCCAGAAAGGACCGTGGAGGACTAGGTGCTAGAAAACAGAATGGCAGAGCTGGAAAGGGAGAGGGCGCCTCATCCAGTCTTCTCATTTTATAGAGGAGTAAACTGAGGCTATTGAGATTAAGGGATTTGTCCAAGATCCCTGGGGCTGGAAGTGGCAGGGTTTTGAAGCCCTGTATTTGCATTTGTAGTTGTAGCCAGAAGCTCTGATTTAAGAGGCAAGACTATTGGAGACGAAAATCTCTTGGGAAATGGAGGGAAAAGAGAGAGAGAAGAGAGAGAAAGAGACAAAGACAGAGACAGAGACACAAAGCTAGAGACACAGAGAGAGAGACAGAGACAGAGACAAAGATAGAGAGACACAGAAAGAGACAGAGACAGAGAGTGTCTCAGAGATAGAGGCAGAGATGCATACACATAGAAAGAAAGGAACAGACAGAGACACAGAAAGAGAGAGACAGACAGAGACAAAGAAGGAAGAGGAGGAGGAAAAGGAGGAGGAAGAGAATGGAAAGAGGGAACGAGACAGTTCTGTGCTTCTTATGATAAAATATAGAGTGTTGGCTTTGGCTCTAGTGCTGATGGATTAGAATCCTGTCACTGATATTTACTAAATTGTGACCTTGGACACATACTTCTCCATCCTGGGCCTCAGTTTCCTCATCTGCAAAATGAGAGGGTTGGGCTATTTGCTCTAAAGTTGCTTCCGGCTCTCATTCTTTCAGTCTGTTTTTCAGAGGATTCAGACTGTCTGCTGCCTCAGTTGCTATGGAGACACTCAGCCTGGAAGGTTTTGTTTTTTGGGCCATTGGGTCTTTCTCAGGGAACGGATTTGGAAGGAAAGGGGGAGGGAGGAGTAGGGCCATGTAGAGGGCATGGCTAGTGTGGGCCGCAGCCCCAGGCTAAGTGGCTGACCAGAAAGGGTGGCCGGGGTGCCAGAGTTAGACCCAGGAAAGTCCTTCGGGGTCTTTTAGGTTTCAGAAAGAAATTTCAAGCAGCTCCAGCCGCTCCCCATCGGCCACATTTGTGTGATGAAGTAGGGAGTGCTCCGAGAGCTCTGTGTGCAAACTGAACGCTGTTTTAAATGTACAAGGGAGTTCTGTGGTGAATCATAGAGGGAAGAGTTGCCCCCAGTTTACCTTTTGTATAAATCGGGAGTTTTACATACCAGGTTTGCATAAAGTGAGGCACGCCCTGAGAGTCACATCCCAATAGCTTACCTAATGAAGCAGCTAGCTGGAAGGTTTCCATGCCCCGCACCAGCCGGAGCCCAGCCAGTTATGTGGCTGCATAGACGGCCCTCACTGACTGTGGAGCCCAGAGGCGACATCTTCTGGAGATTCATGGGGAAGCACTGGGAAAGATGCTCAAATGGCTCGGGCTTCAGAATCCAGAAATTTGCCTTACAACCCACAGGAGGATGGATTGAGAATCTCTAAGGATCCTCCCAGCTCTGATATCATGTATTCTAAGGACCCTCCCATCTCTGACCTCCTGGGTTCTAAGGGCCCTCCCAGCTCTGACCTCCCGGGTTCTAAGGGCCCTCCCAGCTCTGACCTCCCGGGTTCTAAGGGCTCTCCCAGCTCTGACCTCCCGGGTTCTAAGGGCCCTCCCAGCTCTGACCTCCTGGGCTCTAAGGGCCCTCCCAGCTCTGACCTCCCGGGTTCTAAGGGCCCTCCCAGCTCTGACCTCCTGTGTTCCAAGGGCCCTCCCAGCTCTGACACCCTGGGTTCTAAGGGCCCTCCCAGCTCTGACCTCCTGTGTTCCAAGGGCCCTCCCAGCTCTGACACCCTGGGTTCTAAGGGCCCTCCCAGCTCTGACCTCCTGGGTTCTAAGGGCCCTCCCAGCTCTGACCTCCTGTGTTCCAAGGGCCCTCCCAGCTCTGACCTCCTGTGTTCCAAGGGCCCTCCCAGCTCTGACCTCCTGTGTTCCAAGGACCCTCCCAGCTCTGACACCCTGGGTTCTAAGGGCCCTCCCAGCTCTGACCTCCTGTGTTCCAAGGGCTCTCCCAGCTCTGACCTCCTGTGTTCCAAGGGCCCTCCCAGCTCTGACCTCCTGTGTTCCAAGGACCCTCCCAGCTCTGACACCCTGGGTTCTAAGGGCCCTCCCCGCTCTGACCTCCTGGGTTCTAAGGGCCCTCCCCGCTCTGACCTCCTGGGTTCTAAGGGCCCTCCCAGCTCTGACCTCCCGGGTTCTAAGGGCCCTCCCAGCTCTGACCTCCTGTGTTCCAAGGGCTCTCCCAGCTCTGACCTCCTGTGTTCCAAGGGCCCTCCCAGCTCTGACCTCCTGGGTTCTAAGGGCCCTCCCAGCTCTGACCTCCTGGGTTCTAAGGGCCCTCCCAGCTCTGACCTCCTGGGTTCTAAGGGCCCTCCCAGCTCTGACCTCCTGTGTTCCAAGGGCTCTCCCAGCTCTGACCTCCTGTGTTCCAAGGGCCCTCCCAGCTCTGACCTCCTGGGTTCTAAGGACCCTCCCAGCTCTGACACCCTGGGTTCTAAGGGCCCTCCCAGCTCTGACCTGCTGGGTTCTAAGGGCTCTCCCAGCTCTGACCTCCTGGGTTCTAAGGGCCCTCCCAGCTCTGACCTCCTGTGTTCCAAGGACCCTCCCAGCTCTGACACCCTGGGTTCTAAGGGCCCTCCCAGCTCTGACCTCCTGTGTTCCAAGGACCCTCCCAGCTCTGACACCCTGGGTTCCAAGGGCTCTCCCAGCTCTGACCTCCTGTGTTCCAAGGGCCCTCCCAGCTCTGACCTCCTGGGTTCTAAGGGCCCTCCCAGCTCTGACCTCCCGGGTTCTAAGGGCCCTCCCAGCTCTGACCTCCTGGGTTCTAAGGGCTCTCCCAGCTCTGACCTCCCGGGTTCTAAGGGCCCTCCCAGCTCTGACCTCCTGGGTTCTAAGGGCCCTCCCAGCTCTGACATTCTGGGGTCTAAGGGCCCTCTCAGCTCCAGAATTTATAATTCTGCATTGTTAAGGGCCCTCTCAGTTATAATATCCTATATTCCATGCTTGCTTTCAGCTTTGACATCCTGTGTTCTAAGAATCCCCATGGTTCTGACACTAAGGCTTCAGTCTCTTCTCCTGCCCAGGTATTACCATAACCTCTTCACCCACTCTCTGCCTGCCCCACTGAGGGACCTTGTGGATGAGCTCTCGGCCTGTGAAGACATCTTGATGAATTTCCTTGTGGCTGAAGTCACCAAGCTCCCCCCCATCAAAGTACCACAGAGGAAGCAGCTCCAGGAGGTACCCTCTCCAAAGGTGGGGACAGAGGAGGATATTGTTGAGGACCCTGATGGTGGGAGAGAAAACTGTGCAAGGGGGAAAATTGGGTAAGAGAGGGAATTATGGCCTTCCCTTTGAAAAGGTTTGGAAAAGCAGGAGCGGTACCCATTCATTCATGTACAGGAGGGGCAGCTGGAAGCTTCACTTCACCAGAATTCTCTGCACTTGGGAGGATTATCTCCTGTTTCCAGGCACTGGAATATGTGTGAATCAGCTTCTGCTCTGATAACTTTTTAATCAATGGCTTTGTTGACACAGATATGGTTTGTTTACTAACTTTAGAGGTGACACAAAGCTGGATGGATAGCTAAAGCACTAGATGATACCATTCTGGCTAGAGTATGAGCTTGAATTTAATTAGATGAAATGTAATAGCAATCAATGGAAAGGCTTATAATAGCTCCAAAAGGCTCCAAAAAAATCAATTTCCCAAGTACAAAATGGCGGGAGACATGGTTCGATAAGACCTTTGGATTTTGGTAATCCATAAACTCCATGTGAGCCAGAGGCAAGATTGTAAGATCTTAGATTTATAGGTCGAATAGTGAAAGCCCCTCATTATACAGATAAGGAAACTGAGGCTCCATTAAGTGACTTACCAAGGCCACGTATCCCAGGTCTTCTGGCTCCGCATGTCAGGGGGCTGCATTAAGAGAAGACCAAAAAGTGGGCAGTGCAACGGCACTCCACAAGGGAGTATCATGATCAGTCCCCAGACAAGCTGGGAAGGACCAAGAACGATGCAATGGGGGAAAGTCATAAACTCATTAAATTAAGTTAATTAAATCAAACTTTCTAATGATGAGAGCTGTCCTCGGGGAATGGGCTGCCTGTGGATGGGGGTGGAATTCCCCTCATAGGAGGAGCCGGGAGACCCTTCTCCTGCACGGTATGGGAGACCTTCCCTTTTTTGATGAGAGTTGGGCTAGAGGTCCCCCAAAAGGAAGACATCTCTGCCCCCGCCCCCTGCCTACCTTTTTCCAAGAGAAGCTTGCTTTGATATTCAGTAGAAATCCCCTCTGTTAAAGGGCTGGTTGGAGGAAAGTAGGGAGATGGGGCCCTGTGCTTGTGCTTTGACCTGCTCTTTCCCTGGCCGTTCCAGAGCCCCAGAGCCGACCAGCCGGGGAAGGGCTGCGTGCACAGGTTCGCCTCCTGGTTCGGCCACATGCCTCTGGTGCATTCACAGCTGCGCCTGGACCCTGTGCTCTTCAAAGACCCGGTGTCTGTGCTGCGCAAGAAGTACCGGCCATTGGAGAGGCTTTAGGACCTGGGACAGCACCGGCCGAACTTCCCACCACGGGCCCTTCGGCCAGGGCCGCGGACGTCACGCACGGAGGAGACGCTGGAGTTGAAAACACTCCTCTCCTGCTCGCACCCGAGCTGTCACGTAACCTCTCAGGTCCCTTTTCTGGGCAGGAAAATAAAAGGAGAAGCTGGACCAGGTGCGATTGAAAACCTTTGTGCTTGCAGGACAGATGCTTGTTCTTGCTTAGCCCGCGCCGGCAGAGCTCACAGCTCCAGAACCGTCCGGCCCTGTTTGGGGCGACCCCCAGCATCTCCTGCACCGAGACCCGCCTAACGGGGGCTGAGCTCCGGGGACCCTCCCCATGGCCGGAGCTCTCCACCCTCCCTACAGTCCTTCCTGGAACCATCAGAGGGCAGCAGCGAGCCAGCTGGATCCGCCGCTTTCTGGCCTGGGTTCCCAGTTTAGTCCGGGAGCTGGAGCCGGGACAATCAGGAGGGCCGGGTTTTCCCTCCTCCCTCACCAGGGATGGGACCAGCTACATCAGAGCCGGGAGAGGATTCGGGACACACGCGAGGTCTGCCGGGCCAGAGAGCACAGGGTCACCCTCAGGAAAATCAGTCTGTAATCTGTATGCTGAGTTGTAACTAACTGAAACTTCCTGGGCAAATTCAGGGTGTGTGTGTGTGTGTGTGAGATGGAGACAGAGAGACAGAGAGAGACACAGACAGAGACACAGAGACAGAGAGAGACACACACAGAGACAGAGAGAGACAGAGACACAGAGAGAGAGACAGAGAGAGACAGAGACACAGAGACAGAGAGAGAGACAGAGACACAGAGACAGAGACAGAGACACAGAGAGAGACAGAGACACAGAGACAGAGAGAGAGAGAGAGAGAGACACAGAGACAGACAGAGACACAGAGACAGAGAGAGAGACAGAGACACAGAGACAGACAGAGAGAGACAGAGACACAGACAGAGAGACAGAGAGGGATGGAGTGGGTATGGAGGGAATGCGCAGAAGCACTGAGGACAGCCCCAGTGGGGTCTCTGCTCTTTGGGAGATGAGCCCTGAAGGGGGGCTCCTTAGAGACGGTTGTTGAGAACATTTGCACCCCGTGCAAACTTCTATTGCTCCTTTATAAAACAACTTTTAGCACCTTAGGATCTAGTACTGTTCAGTTTCCTCATAAATTAAAATGAGAGGATCGATTCAGATGATTTTCCCAGATCTAGGGGAGAGGTGTTTGTAATGGAAGAAATATGAGGAAACTGGGAAGGGAGAGAGGTAGCAGAGTCAGAAGAACTGGATTTGAATTGTGACCCACTAATTGCCTCCAAGACACGACCCTTTCCTTCCTGGGCTTACATTTCCTCATCTGTTAAACACGAGTGGGGAAGGGGAGTGAGAGGGGAGACAGACTCATGTGTCTCTGAGGTCCTAACCAGTTCTAGATTCTAAGGTGCTAGAAGCTGCCTCACAAAGGAGTCACAGAAGTCTCCCACCTTCCTGTCTGGTGACATGTAAGGAAGCCAGGGGGACATTCTTGTTTGGGTCAGCCATCAGCATCCGATTAACGTCTCCCTAACCCTGATGGGCTGCTGGTCCCCGAGGCCTGACTCCGGCCTAGTCCCGGGAGGGATGAGCTTGAATTTCCTCCTCACATTTCACATCCCACGACACCACTCCACGGCTCCCCTGGGGTGGGGCTGCTGCAATCACTTTGGGAATCCAGGGGCTCTGCCTCATCTTGCCCAGGATATAAATATCTGCCTCTAGCAGCTGCACTCCCAGAAGCCCAAAAATTAGGAGGAGGGAGTGTGCAGGAGGGGCAGGTCTGGCCAGGTCCTGCTGGGGGTGATGGACGGGGAAATGGAGGAAGATCGAGGCCCTTTCTCAAAGCCCAGGGCATCAGGTGTTCGGATGGAATCAGGATTTTGGAAACCCCCAGTGACCCACTCCAGAAGAACGCACTGTCCCCTAGGCTGCCTCCTGACTCACGGGACAGGATGACTCGTGTCTCTCCCCAGAGCTGGGGGAGGAAGCAGCAGCTGGGGACAATCAGTGAGGAATCCCTCCCCCCACAAAAAAAAAAAAAAAAGGTCCCGAGATTGAGAGCTCTGGCTCAGGTAGCTTGGATGAAAGTCAAGAACAATTCAGAGTTGGTGAGTGTAACCCAGGAAAAGGTTTACTTGGCAATTCTACAGGATCCCTTCAGGCAAAAAGCACCTGGCCAGCTAGGGGGAACAGGTGGATATAAGCAAAGGTAGAACATCACAGAGTAGAGAAGCTTCAAGATCTGAATTCGAATTCTGCCTCTGCCATGCTAGGAAACTCACTCAGACTATTTCCTCATCTGTAAAATGGAGTAAATAATAATAATGTCTATTTCACAGAGCATTGTTATGATGATCACATGAAATTATATATATATAAAGCATTTTGCAAACCTTTGCTTTTTAAATATTAGCTTTTATCTAGAGGCAGCTAGGGAAAAGTAATAGAGAGCTAGACCTGGAGTTGGGAAAACAAATTCAAATCCAGCTTTGGACATGTTAGCTATGTGTCCCTGAGTAAATGATTTAATCCCTGCCTCCGTTTCCTCATGTAGAAAATGGGACAATAATGATACCTACCACCAAAGGTAGTTCCAAGGCTCAATCTAATCAGTAGTAGTAGTAGTAGTAGTAGTAGTAGTAGTAATAACAACAGGAGTTTGAGCAGCAATAGTAGTAGTAACTGTGGTGGTAGTAGTAGTACAGGTGATTGTGATTGTAGTAAGAATGGTGGTAGTAGTAGTCCAATGCTCTCCTAAATCAATGGAAAATCAGACTGGAAGGGCTCTTGGAGATTATTCATTCCCAGCCTTTTACTTTATGGGTAAAGAAATTAAGGTTTAGAAATGTGTCTTTAACACTTCCCAACTGGGTGACCCTAGGCAAGTCACTTACCCCCAATTGCCTCAGCAAAAAAAAAAAAAAAAAGAAAAAAAAAGTGTCTTGGTCAAGGCCACAAGGCTAGAGTATGATATAATTCTCCAGAGTTGGGCTCCTCCAAACTACAATTTCCTGCCCTGCTTCACTCCACCATCATACCAAGAACCTCTATACCCGTATGATGTGTCTGGATTTGTTGTTTTTCAGCCATGCCCGACTCCCTTAGGGGTTTTCTCGGAAGAGGTACTGGAATGGTTTGGCCATTTCCTTCTCCAGTTCATTTGACAGATGAGGAAACTGAGGCGACCAAATTTAAGTGACTTTAAGCCAGTCTCATGGCCAGCTTTGAATTCAGGCCTTTGACTCCAGGGCCTAGAGCTCTATCCACTATGGAGTCACAAAACTTTGAACTGCAAACTGTTACATGTTCTAGAGCAATGGGGGCTAGTGTCCTATGATCACTTCAGGGACATCACATGTCCATACTGAAATAGAATCTAGCACGAGAGCCGCCCAGCAAGCAGCCTCCAGTTGGCCCAGAACACATGTTGTGCTCCCTCTCTGTGCTTTCCCTGCTCCATGGCTGTCGGGAGCATAGTACAGTGAGAAGAACACCACATTCAGAGTCCGATGTCCTGAGTTTGGAGACCGACCTTACCACTTTCCCATGCAACCTTAAAAAAATCAAATTATAATTGTACCTCCTAAAGGCCACGCCCTCCACAAATAATACCTCAGCTGGTCCTCCTGACAATCCTGAGAGGTAAGTGCCATTATTACCATCCCCATTCACAGATGGGGAAACTGAGGCAAACAGCAGGATCACAAAGCTAACAAGTGTCCGAGGCTGGATTTGCACTCAGTGTGCCTGACTCTGGCCTGGCAGGAGTGATCCAGCTGCCCCCAAAGTCTCCAGAGGAAGGCAATGGTGGGAGTAAAAGGATTGGGTCACATCCTAAGCAGATCTGTTGGAAGAGCTGTGCCAGCTGAGCTTCTGGACACCCTCCACCTCCAAGAACAGATTGATCTGCGGGTGCCCCGAGGCCTTGCCCTCCCTTTGGGGAGGTAGAGTTCTCCTGGCAGAGGCTAGCGGTTACATTTTCCAAAGTAGGCAGTCCCCCAGGGCAGGTCTGCAGGAGCTGGGTTTGTGTCCCACAACAAGCTTGACCTCATGCTGTGTTTATGAAATGCTCTGGGACTGTTTACAGAGTTCTTCTTGGCAGATGTCTTCGGACAACAACTGACCACACAGGGCAGTGGTACTTCTGGGGGAGGGTGGAGTTTGGGCCCATGGGTGGGGGTTGGGCTGCTCCAAAGCCTGAGAGTCTCAAATGCTTTGATTTGGGGGGGTTTGTTGGGGGTTTTTGGAGGGCAAGTGTTGTATAGGCTAGCAGCATTAGACAAGAAGTTCCAAAAACTTGGGTGCAAAGCCCACTTTGGATACCAGCCGTGTGACTGTGAGTAAGTCACAAGTTCTCTGAACCTCAGTTCTCTTTCTTGTAAAATTCCTACAACGAGATAATGTGAAGAAGGTGCTTTGCAAACTTTAAAACGCTTCCTTGACGCCAATTGTTGTGTGGAAAGAACATTAGCCTAGGAGGCAGAGAGAGCCCTGAAAAATGCTCAGGTCCTAGGCCGCATCTGGGTACCCCTCAGCTATTCCTTGCTCTAGGACCACTCTACTGGGGCCATTGTTGAGGGGGACTTCCTGGTTATTGACCCAGATAGTAAGATTAATTAATGATAATAATTTGTTATTCAGTCATTCTAGTTATAGCCTATTCTTTATAACCCCATTGGGTTTTTCTTGGCAAAAATACTGGAGTGCTCTGTCATTTCCTGCTCTGGCTCATTTTACAGATGAGGAAACTGAGGCAAACAAGGTAAAGGGACTTTCCCAGGGTCACCCAGCTTAGGAATCATCTGAGGTTGAATTTGAAAATCAGGCCTAGAGCTCTCTATCTGCTGTGCTACTTGGCTGCCCTTAATGATGATGATGAAAACATTTATCAAACATTTCAAGGTTTACAAAATACTTCTTAAATGTGATCTCACTTGATCCTTATAAATAACCCTGAAAGGGAAGTGCCATTATTATCCTACTTTACAGATGAGTTCACTGAGGGAGAGGTTAGATGACCAGTCCAGGGTCACATTAAAGATGTTGGGGGTGGGGAGGAAGAGTTTAGATGAAATAATGACTCCCTCACTATAGTGTGGGACCCTGGGGGGCAGGCCTGTGCACTATTCAGTGCCACTTGCATACTTTCCTAAAGAGGGAAGTATGCAGAGAGGGAGGAAGGAGGAAAACCCCAGGAGACTTCCCTTCTCAGAAGTGCCCCCCCCTCGACAAAAGAAGTGCCAAGAAATGGCCTCTTAGTCTGAGCCCCAGCTCTGCCCCTGGAGGCAGCTTATGTGTTCTGGGCAGGTCCCTGCTCTGGCCCGTGGCTCCCCTACCTGTAACTGGGTCTGGACCAGAGAGCCTCTGAGGCGCCTTCCAGCTCTGGGTCTCTGAGCTCACATATATGTGTCCCTTCTGAGCTCTGGGCTTCCTGTCAAGTGAAAGGGTTGGATTTCTTGGTCTCTTAAGTGGTCTTCAGTTCTAAAACTAATTCAATGAATAGGTCTATAGCTGGGAAAACTGAGGCACAGGAAGGCTCCTTGAGTTGCCCTCAGAGGCTCTGAAATCTGATCTAAAAAAAGCTTCTGCGGCTGTCCCTCCAGGTTCTGTGAATGGGTGGATTGCTAAAGTTCATCATTCCTCGTTAGATCTTTTTTAAATATAACTTGTTTTTTTTTTAAATGAAATAAAGAAAATTAAAAAACAAGAAATTGAGGAAAATCATTACAGGAATGGCTTCATACAGAAAATTATGAGATCCCCCTGGGACTCAGCAGCAGGCAGGTGAGAGAAGCCGGGGGCAAGCCCCTTCCTTGCCTCCCCTTTCCTTACTTCAGCCTCAGGAGTCAGCCCTAACAGCCGAGTCAAACTGTTAGTATAGAGCCTCAACTCTATTCTAGGAACGTCTGACTCCTTCTTTCCACCTTCCACCTGAGACAAGAGAAGAAGGGACCCTTCCCCCCATGCCAGTCTGGGGGCACAAACTGGGATCTGGAGCCCGTCTCGGTCAAAGGGTCATCAGCACATATATGGGGTGCAGGTATCTTCACCCTGCCCTATTTGATAACATGTAGAATCTGGAGCATCATAGGTGGAAGAAAGAAGTCATCATATATTATAAATTAACAAGAGTCCCACGCCGGTACTTACAGTGAGCCAAGGGGAACCAACCAGGAGCATTGTTGGCAGAGGGGGTCCTGAGGGAGGAGCTGGCTCAGCTCAGCTCAGACAATCAATCCAATATGGTCCAAAGGCCCAAAAGGGCTCCAGGATGTTGAATTTATATATAAAAAAGGGACGTGGGAGTAGGTTGAGTCTTGATGAGGGGCCCTGGGAGATCTGAAAAAGCACAGGTTCCCCTCTTCCTCCCCACCCCTAGTCCCAACACTTCTCATCACTGAAGTCCCAGGCAGTTCTGGGATGGGCAGCAGCAGCATGGGGCAGGGAGGAAGCTCAGTCAGAGGGGCCTTGGCACTCCTGACAATCTCTCATGTCGTCTGAATAATCCTCTATCTGGATGGTGGTGGTGTGGAAATGGAACATCCCCTGCAGTCGGGTTCTGGCCTCCTTCAGCACAACCTGGGCATCTGCCTCCTGGGCTACGGAGTCATGGAAGGGTGGAGAGAAAAGGGGTCATTCACCGGCCTTCAGCACCCATCCCTACCCCCAAGGTCTCACATCACAGTGAGGGAGCCGTCCTTTCTTCTGAACTCTCCCACTCCCACCCCTACTGTGCCCCTTTCTAGCCACAGCCACCAGGCCCTGCTGCCCTGGCTTTCCAGGCCTCTTCTGGGCCCCAGCTCGGCTCCAGGACTACTCAGCTGGACCCCAGACTCTGTCCCTACGGCCACTGCCATGCCCGCCTCCCTCATCCCTACCCCCGGGTTACAGGATAAAAAGTCCCATCTCTAGCTAAGGCAGCTTCTCACCAATGGCGATGTGGACGGAGAGCACTGGTTGGGCGACCGTCAGAGCCCAGATGTGCAGGCTATGTAGGCCGGCCACTCCTTCCACGGAGAGCAGCAGGTCTCGGACAGCGGTGAAATCCACTCCCTTGGGGGTTGCTGAGGACGAAGGGCAAAGAGATGGAGAAAAGACTGATTTCTCTTCTATCCCACCCCCAGCCTCTGGAAAGGGGAGCATAATTCAAAAGAGGTGGGTCTGAGAGTTCACTTCCCACCTCGCTGTTTGGGCCGAGATGCGAGGTCCATGTCTGGGTGACCAGGAAGGAGGGTCTGGTGGTGAGAGCACCACATCCCTGGGGCCAGAGCTCAAAGCTGCTTCCAGACTAGGACTCGTGTATTGTCAGTATTGTCAGAGTCCCTGGAGCTCTCCCCTCCCAACATCTCAGGTAGGCAGAATCTAGGGCCAACTGGGTCTGGAAGCAGGCAGTTTGCCAGGTAAGGACTCAGGAAGATTCAGATCTGGCCACAGATACTTCCTAGAATGACGCTGGACAAGTCCCCTCATTCTGCTTGCCTCAGTTTCCCCATAAGTAAAATAAGCTGGAGAAGGAAATGGCCAACCTCCCCCCAAGTATCTCTGCCAAGAAAACCCCAAATTGGGTCAGGAAAGTCAGATAGGACTGAGAACAAGTGAACAGGGCCCAGAAGGAGGAAGTCATTTGTTCAAAGTACTCTTTGGTCCTCTGCCCGTAACATTACTTTTCATTGCTTTAGTCAGTTAACTTCGTTCAAACAAAAATACTTTACAGGCAATCAATTCTCATCTCTGGGAAAACAGCTCAATGTCAGTGACCCACTGACAGGCAGTGAAGCTGGCTTGTCACCTGTAACACGGGAGGAAGGGCAGGGAGAGATGCCCAGATTCGTCCCCCTGAATTTTGCCTGACTTGCTGTGTGGTCTCTGCCCATTTGTACAATAGGAAGTATAACGTGTGCCCTTCTCTCTCCCAGGAGGGGAGGTGAAAGTGGGGGAGGGAGTTTCTGAAGCCAGCCTGACCCTCCCCCAGTTCAGAAGGGAGGAAGTCTTCCTTTGGCAGGGAAGAGAACAGCACAATGAGAGTAGAAGGTGGGGGGTGGCGGGCAGACATTTGGAGTTCCAGGAACTGCCCTTGCTGGCTGGTACTCAGCAGTGCTGGGGTGGGGCTTGGGCTTAGAAAAAGGACAGAGCCAGGGCCTCCAAGGTCAGCCCAGCCAGGGCCCCGGCACCCCACCCCCACCTCGACTCTGGCCACCAGTAATGTTCATAAGGAGCCCTGATCATCCTGGCCCTTAGCTGAAGACCCCTTCTCTTTGGGGGAACACAAGCTACTCATAGCGGTGCAAGGCTGGAAGGGACCTTAACACAATTATCAGCTGGAAGAAACTTTTTACGTCACAAAGTCCAATTTCCTCAAAGTGCAGATAAGGCATCTGAGGCTCAAAACGCAGATCACAAAGTGAATTTGTGGCCGAGCTAAGCCTCCGTATGGTAGCTAGGTCGCTCAGTGGATACAGCAATGAGCCTGAAGTCAGGAAAACCCGAGTTCAAATGAGCCCTCAGATACTTATTAGTTGTGTTTGCCTTAATCCACAAGAGAAGAAAATGGCAAGCTAGTATCTTTGCCAAGAAAACTCCATGGGAAATAATAGCCCGGGATGGTCCACAAGGTCCCAAAGAGTGAGACCTGACTGAATGAGTCTCCTTATAGAATGGGGAGTCTCCAGCCTGCTAGACTCGGGCCCCTCCCAGGCCATGGGCCCAGACGCTGGCTTCTTGCTCAAAGCCATCATAGCGGCTCTCACTTCCCTGTGATGTTCAGGTTGGGACGCAAGGGGCTCAACTCTCTGGGTTAGGGGAAAGGAGTTTACCTTCCATCAGCACGAGAATCACATCCCTCAAGATGGTCAGAGTGGTACCCAGAACTAAGATGGAGAAGAGGAAGGTACAGATGGGATCCACATACTTGTACTCAGGCTGGTGGAGGAAAAAAATAAAAAAGATTTAAAGGGACTTCAGTGGCCATCTGATCAACCTCCTCCTGTTATAGGCAACTGAAGTCTATGGAAGGTCACTTAGAGAGTAGATTTGAACTCAGTTCTTGTGGCTCCTGAGCCAGCACCTTATCTCTAGGCAGTAGCTGAGGCTAGCTAAGACGTCACCTTCAACTAGCCTTGTAAATACACATTCTGGCCATCTGCCCCACTTGCTCCAATCCTTACAGCCTTCCCTGTCGCTGGGGGACCGACAAAAAAAGAACTATTTTGAAGAGCCTTTCTCCCTGGCTAGCCCAGGCTCTGGCTCACCTCAGCTAGGAGAGGGACTATTTTTGGCCTAGAGAACAAAGGGCTCATGGCCTGCTTTCCCCTCCTACCTCCACCTGTTTCCAAGCATTTGGAAAGGATGTCACCCGGAAGAGACTCCTGCTCTGTTCCATCTCCCTCACCCCAGGGGCTGAGCTACCTATTAGAAGAATACTCCAGTAGTTTTATAGCACTTTAAGGTTGTCAAAATACTTTTATGGCAATTGGCCTAGAAAACAGGCCCTTGATGAACCAGCTACATCCAGTGAAAGAACACTGGGAAATGAGTATGGACCACGACATAACATGTACATTCTGTTGTTGTTTGCTTGCATTTTTGTTTTTTTCCCCAGGTTATTTTTACCTTCTTTCTAAATCTGATTTTTCTTGTGCAACAAGAGAACTGTATAAATATCTCCACATATATTGTATTTAACATATACTTTAACATGTTTGACATGTATAAGACTGCCTGCCATCTGGGGGGGGGTGGAGGGAAGAAGGGAAAAGTTGGATCAGAAGTGTTTGCAAGGGTCAATGTTGAAAAATTACCCACGCATATATTGTCAATAAAAAGCTATAATAATAAAAAAGGAAAGAAAGAGAGAAAGAAAAAGAAAGAGAAAGAGAGAGAGGAGAGAAGAAGAGAGGGAGAGAGTGAGAGGGGAAGAGAGGGAGAGAAGAGGGAGGGAGGGAGAGAGGGAGAGAAGAAACAAAGAAAGAAAGAAAACAGGCCCTTCCTGGAATAAGATCTAGTTAAAGCTGATACTAATCTGGGCCAAGATTGAGACTTCCAGGCTCTTTAGGATAGAGCCAGAGGCTTGGAGTCAAGAAGATAGGGATTCAGACCCAGTCTCAAACTCAAACTGGCTGTGTGACCCTGGCAAGTCCCTGAACCTTTACCTGCCTCATGGAGATAAAAGCTGTGTGATAAAATCAATCAACCTTTACCCACCCCAGTTTCTTCAGCTGTAAAATAGCGATAACAGCTATGTGATTGTGGGTAAATCAACCAATCTTTACCTGCCTCAGTTTCTTCAGCTCTAAAATGGGGATAATAACAGCAGTGATGTCTCAGGATTGTTGTTAAGATCAAATAAGACAGTGTTCTGAAAGCACCAGCACTCAACACATGCTTCTTTCTTTCCTTCTTTCATTTGAAGGAATTTCATTTTGCTTTGACATAGGAGCCAGATTCTTTTGAGGATGCAGGCTAAGGAAATAGACTCCAAATCTGGTATAAGGGCCCCAGAGAAGTAGTAAGACACCAGAGGTGAAGTGACTCAATCAAGAGACATTTATTAAGTGCCTACTTTGTGCTGGCAATAGCTTAAGTGTGGGGATACCAAGAAAGAACAAAATGAGTCTCTGCCCTCAAGGAAGTTACATCCTATTGGGAGAGACAACATGGACACCTATATATCAATTACAAAGTTACCTTAGAGCAAGGATTCAGCCCTTTTGGGGGTGTCATGGGCCCTTTGGGTTGAATTGTGGAGTCTATGAATTCCTCCTCTAAATAATTTTTAAAAATATACAAAATAAAACATGTAAGATTACTAAAAAAAAATCCAATTATATTGAAATACAACTATTTAAATTTTTTAAAAAGTTAATGGACACTATTAGGAGGAAAGGCTCAAGAAACTGGGGGTGAGGAGACTAGGAAAGTTAAGCCAAGTACACAAGCATTTTTAAGCGCTGGTTATGTGCCAGACACTACCAAACATTAAAAAGAGGCAAAGGCAGTCCCTGCTCTCCCGAAGCTCACCATCCAATAGAGGAGGTAATGTGCAAATAACTGCACAGTAAGCTATGGACAGAACCAACTAGAGATCCCCAAGCTGCAGGGCTCACTAATATTAGGAGGGACTGATAAAGGTTCTTGTGGGAGGGATTTTAGCTGGGATTTGGGGGAAGCCAGGAGATGAGATGAGGATTGAGGGAATCTCAGAGATGAAGGACAGCCAATGCAAAGAGAGATAGAAAGGATATGAGATGTAACATGTATGGGATTGCCTGCCATCTAGGGGAGGGGGTAGAGGGAGGGAGGGAAAAATTTGGAAAAGAAGTGAATACAAGGGATAATGCTGTAAAAAAAATTACCCATGCATATGTAATATAAAAAACTATAATTATAAAATTAATTTTTAAAAAAGACTGATAAAGAGGGGGAAAAAAAGGATATGAGACATCATGTGCAAGGTACAGTGACTGGATCAGTGTGATTGGATGACAGAATTGGAGAGAGGACTAAGGGGTAAGAAGGCTAAAAAGGTAGAAAAGTTAAATCATGTAAACACCAAACAGGATTTGTATATTTGATACCAGAAGTAACTGGAAGCCACTAGAGTTTATTGTCGGGGAAGAGAGTGAGATTGACATAGTTAGATCTACAGTTGGAAACCATTTTGATAGCACCTTGGAGAAGGGGTTGGAGTGGGGAGAGACCTGAGGAGATCAACCAGGAAGCTATTTCAGTAATCCAGGTGTGAGGAGATACAGGTACAGTAGTTAATTATAGCGCCAGCCCTGAAGTCAGAAAGTCTCATCTTTCTGAGTTCAAATCAGACACTGGGCAAGCCACTTAACCCTTTTTGCCTCAGTTTTTTCATCTGTAAAAAGAGCTGGAGAAGGAAATGCTGGTTCTCTCCCAAGAGAACTCTAAATAGGGTCACGGAGAATCAGACGTGATTAAACAACTACAGCAATATTACCTCCCAGAGTGGTTGTGATAATAATTGTAACTATTTGTATTATAATTATAATGTCAAGATTATAATTATAAGGTGCTTAGCTTAATGACTGGCACATGATAAACACTATTTAAATGTTATATAAATCATCATCATCATAGGCCTGCACTGGGGCGATAGCAGTGTGATTTCAGTGGAAGGGACTTATCTAAGAGATTTTGAAGGGGTAGAAATGTCAAGATGTGGCAATTGATTAACTTTGTGGGCTGACTGAAAAGGAGGATGAGTCCATGGCTCTGGACATGGGTAACTATTGGCAGGAGGATGTGATGATTGAAAAAGGGATGGGGGGGGCACTGAAGTGGTGCAATGGATAGAGCACCAGCCTTGAAGTCAAAAGGACCTGAGTTCATCTGGGAGATGACTACGAACCACTACACAGAATTCCCAATCCCTCTAATTTTGTCCGCCTGCATTTTGGATTTCCTTCACAGGCTAATTGTACACTATTTCAAAGTCCGATTCTTTTTGTACAGCAAAACAATTGTTGGACATGTATACATATATTGTATTTAATTTATACTCTAACATATTTAAGATGTATTAGTCAACCTGCCATCTGGGGCGGGGGAAGGAGGGGAAAAATTAGAACAAAAGGTTTGGCAATTGTCAATATTGTGAAATTACCAATGCATATATCTGGTAAATAAAAACTATTAATAAATTTAAAATTTTTTTTAAAAAGGACCTGAGTTCAAATCTAGCCTCAGACACTTAACACTTCCTAGCTGTGTAACCCTGGGCAATTCACTTATCCCCAATTACCTCAGGGAAAAAAAAGAAAAGAAAAAAAAAGAGACAGGTTTGGGGGGCAGAAGAGATAACCAAATTCTATTAAAACCGTTCTGAATGTGAAATGCCATTTAGACATTTCAGAAGAACCAGAGCTGAGGGCTAAATAAATAGATCTAAGAATCAATTACATAAAAGATGATTATTGAACCTAAAGAGCTAATATGATCACCAAGATCACATAGAGAGAAAAGTTAAAGAGGCCTGGGAAAGAACTCAGGCATATCCCACATTTGGGGGGTATGACAACATGCTCCAGTGGTCAGAGAGGAGCCCAGAGTCAGAGAACCACTTTTTTGTTGTTGTTGATATTTGGCACCTACCTATGTGACCCTAGACGAAAGGAAAGACAAAGGATGAATATAAGCATTTATCTAACACTACTATGTGCCAGGCATTGTGTGAAGTGCTTTTTTAAAAGGCCAAATTTAATCAAGTCATTTAATTTGGATCAGATGGCTTCTGAGGCCCTTTCAGCTCTAAACCTACGCTCCTAATTGGGTAAAGACATTGCAATTCAGAGAAGTGAATTGTCCATGACTGTTTAAAGTAGAATTTGAACCAGTTTCTGGGCCAATCGAGGTCACCTAGCCCTAGGACCAGCATTCTTTCTACCATAGTAGCTGCAGTCTAGGAGAGTTAGGAGTGAAGGGATGCTCTAGAATAGAGGTAAGAAATCTTTTTGCTACCAAGGGCCACTTGGATATTTATAACATCATTTGCAGACTGTACAAAATTACCAGCTTACAGAATTCAAACAGTGGGGAATTATCGTACCTAGCTTTCAACTCATCATTGCCTGCTATTGTCTTAGCAAATGATTTCGCAGGCCTTATTTAGCTTGCAGGCCGGATGTTCCTCACTCTTGTTCTACAGAAGCAGATTTTAGCTTCTGATAAAGGGGAAACTTTATATGAATTTGATCTTCCCCAAAATGAAAAGGGTTGCCTCAGGAAATATTCTCTATCACTGAAGGAAGGGAATGGGTAATCTTGTCTTTTATATTAGAAAGGGGAATCCTGCTCTGACATGGGTTGACTTAAGTGATCCTTGGGGTCCCTCTCAAGTTTGAGATTCCAGAGTTCTATTAGGAGCTCATTCCCAACTTCAATTTCCAAACACTGGCTCTCCCCATTGAACCAGCATATGAATGAATGAGTTTTGAATAAGCAGATGTAATCAGTCACTATTGTTCAGGGCCAGAGTCAATGAGTCCAAGCTTTGGAAGAGCAATCTTACACAGACATGTCTTGAACCCAAGTCCCATCAATCCTAATTCAGGGCTCTTTGCCCTCTTCTACATAGCTCATGAACACATCAGTGCCAAATATGCCTTTTCCTTAAGATCACTTTCTCAGAGTATGCACCCATAAAGAGAGGCCGTGAAGGTGGAGGAAACAAGAATATTGGGATTAATCAAGAAGAATCAAGTTCTAATTTCTTCTCTGGCATTTGTATGAGCCAAGTGTCCCTGGACACCACCTGATTGCTAGGCTCCCTCTACTTCCTTGTTCCCATTAATTCATCATACATGCATATGTAGATATAATATATTGCTTATACTTCCACACATTTATTTTATATATCTATATATGTACATATATAGATATACATATATATAATGTGTATTATATGTGTATAAGTGTGTATACTTACATATGTTGTTCCCCTCCTATAGAATGAAAGCTTCTTGAGAGCAGAGACTATTTTATTTTTGTCTATCACCAGCTCCACAGATTGTGCCTGGCATACAACACTTTTAAAAACTGCTTACTGAATCAACTAATTGCTACTTTTCTAGTTCTATAAAATAATTTTTTGCCAATAAAAACTGGCACTGAACTGAACAAGTAAACAAATTTAGGCAGAATTGTCATTTTAATTCTATAAGTTCATCCTACCCATGAGCAGTAGAAATTTTTCCAGTTGTTTAGATCTGATTTTATTTGTGTGAGAAGTGTTTTGGAAAATGAGTGCTAATTTTCAAGCAATTTCCTAGGACTTAATAAATGAGTCAGAGATAGGGTATGAACTGCAGGCCTATCATCATAGCACACTGCCTCTATTTTGGGCCATACACCAATAAGTGACTTAAAGTTACTTGGCACAGAAATGTCAGGGACAATGGGACAGAGGGGAAAGACCTCTGGATTAGAAGGTAGAAAACCAGGGTTCAAATCCTGGCTCTACTATTTACTAGACCTTGGATAGGTCACTTCTGTCTCTGCTTTTCTCAATTCAGCTCAAAATGTATTCAATTCTTCCTCTGTGTAAGGCACAGTGCTGAGTCCCTGCCCTCAAACCGCTTATCTTCTATTGGATAATAGAGAATATGCCCTATTCACAGGTAAATATAACAAAAGGGAGTCATGGAATAAAAAGATCTCAAGTTCTCTTGGGGCAGCTAGGGGGCACCATCAGGTACAGAGCATAGAGCCTGGAGTCCGAAAGACTTGCTCTTTCTGACTTCTAATGTGGCTTCAGACACTTATTACTGTTAGCTAGTTGTGTAATCCTGGACAAATCACTTAACCCTGTTTGCCTCAGTTTCCTCATCTGTAAAATAAGCACAGAAGGAAATGGCAAACTACTGCATTATCTCTGCCAAAAACAAACTCATGAAGAATCAGACATGACTGAAAACAACTGATTGACAAAAAAGTGTTCTTGGGAGGGAAAATGGAGGGAAATTATTCAGAATAATTGCCATTTATAGTCTTCAAAGTCGACAAAGCATTTTATAAATATCATCTAAGACTCACCCACCCACACACTGCTGTGCACTTAGTGCAGATACTATGCCCAGCTAATAAGTATCCAAGACAGGATACTTTGAATATAGTAGTGTTCTGTTCAACTTCAGTATTCTGTTTATTACTGAGAAACACAGAAGGCTTCATGGAGGAGGTGGCAACTGAAATAAGACTTAAAGAAAGGTTAGGATTTTGTAAGGCACCAACAGGTGAAATCCTTCCCAGTCTTGAAACTCTGCAAACTTACAGACATGGACTAGATGGCTTGTAAGGACTCCTCTTGTCCTGGTATTTTATGGGTACATTCATAATTTGAAAATCATTTGACTTTCGACAAGTCACTTTCCTCTCTCTGGGTACAGTATGCCCATCTTGCACATCAACTATGATAGCTTTGCCTATTCTGCCCAGTTCACTTCTCTCCAGAAGTTAGTGGGTGCCCTCAGGGCAGGGTCTTAATTCTATGTTTTTGGAGCTGAGAAGTAGCAGTGCCTTGGGAAATCCAGTCAACACTTCTTCTCAAGGCTTTATTCCTGGAGAATAATCCTTTCCACAAAGACAGCTCTTTAAAGAACTTTCCCTGCCTGTGATCTCCCTTGGCCTGGCCTGCCCATATCCCTAAGAGGAAGATAGGGTAATTATTGTTGTGCCCATTTTACAGAAGAGGAAACTAAGTCCAGAGAAGTAAAGGAACTTGGTTAGGCTCACAGCTAGTTAAATGGTAGAGCTGAAGCTTGTACCCACATCTTCTATTGTTAGCTCAGACAAGGCATCCCTTCCCATCACGGGCTACCTTACCTTGTAGTAGAGGACATAGGCAGCCACTAAGACCCCCAAGCTCTGCAACAAATCCCCAACCACATGGATAAAGGCTGCTCGGACACTGGGGTTCTGCTCCTCCTTTTTCACATTGGTCCCATGACTGTGTCCATGGCTATGCCCGTGACCATGGTCAGACTGATGAAGAGTAAATCCCATTCTAGCAAAGAGAAGAGAGAATCAGGCAGAGCCCTGGGCACCAGTGTTAGCATCCTTATCTTCAGAATTGTCTTATGATCCCTAAACTCTGTAGAAACCTTTGAGAAGGGTAGGGTGGGAACTTGGGGTGATTGTGGCTCAAAAGCCCAGAAAAGTGATTTCTCAAGCACAGCCTATATTTAATTAGACCTGGAGAGCTAATTCAATAGCTTGGTAGAACAAAGAAGGTGCCAGGTTTGCTGCCCCCACCCTCTCAAGCACCAGGATTTCCCTTTTCAGGGAACCCTAGAATCAAAGAATTCTAGAATCTAATCAATATAAACAAAATAGGAAAAATAGATTTTGAAGGGGCAAAGGGAAGATGCCTGTGTTTTTTCTTTATCATTAGATCTGTGAATTGATTTAAGCATCATAGAAAATCATGGGAAATTATACATGGAAAGTTACTGAGTTCCTATTTTTTTGACCCAGAAATACTTCTCCTGGGATGGATTCCATCCCCCCCTCCAAAAGAGGTAATGAGCAAGAAAAGCATTATTTTGGATAACAAAAAGCTACAAACAAAATATGGTTCTATCAACTGGGGAACAGTTAGAACAGACTAGATTAGGTAGATGAGAATTCTAATTCAGAAAAATATAGGAAAACTTGACTGAAGTGATTCAGAAGGAAGAAAGAGCCAGAAGACTAGTATATATATATATATATATATATATAATGGCTACAACAATGTCAATAAAGATGGCTTTGAAACACAATTGACCTCAGGTCAGCTACAAAGAGCAATGTTGTCATAATATCATTAAAGTTAAAAGACACATAACTTCCTTTCTGTTAAATCAGTAAACCATAAAAGTGAAAAGTGACACTTACTAGCAGTTGCAATCAGGATGTATTGCTTAACTCTTTGGAGAGGGGTACTATATTGGGGAATGTGATGAGCTGGGGTATTTGGATACTAGTTAGAAAATAGCAAAATGTGTCTATTTTAAAAAGAATAGAGAAAGAGAAAAGGGAAGGAGGAGAGGGGAAGGAAAAAAAGAAGAGGGGGAAAAAGAAGGGGAGAAGGAAAAAAGGCTAGAGAAGGAAGAAGGGGGAAAAGAGTTGAAAAATGAAAATGAAGAGGGAGAGATAGAACAAAACTCTGTTCCAGGGCAGGTAATATTCTTTTTCCTCTTTGTATTTCTAGCATCTAGCACAGTGAATCAACACTGAATTTTGAATTATAGTTTTCATTGAATCAATCATTAAGCTAAAGAATTGGAAAAATAATAAATAGCTAGCATTTATTGGAGAACTTTAATATTTGCAAAATACTTTCCATAGATTATCTCCTTCTATCTTCACAACCACCCAGATGTTAAGGGGTCACAGCCCCAAATCCCCAGTGGAACAGGCCTTAAGTGACCAGTACTGCCTGACACCTGAAATGTTGAAGACTGTGAGCAATGAGGGGGAGAGCCAGGGTGGTGTGAGACTCCATTTATTACAGACTGCTGGTGCTTTTATCATCTTGGTCCTTGTTTCTAGTTACTACTTCATACATAATCACATTCTAGCCTATAGTAGGTATGTGATTCTCTACAGGAAGCTACACATAGATATGTTGTGTGCATTCCTTTCCTAATAAAGATATTCAAGGTACTCCCCTCTAAGGTCAGAAGAGGAAATTGAGGCAAAATAAGGAGAAATTATTTGAGAAGGTCACCATTGAGTTGATGGCAGAGCTGCATCTGGAATCTAGGTCTTTTGAACCTTGGTCTTTATTTCTGTCTGCTTTCTATGAACTATGGGAAAACTAGAATCATTCCTTATGAAAGCTGTATGTTCTCCCTTAGAACAGCAGGTATTAATGTTTGTTGAGGGAATGATACCAATTTTATGTGCCCCAGCTTAAAGCAAATAAGGTATATGAAGAGCTTTGTAAATCTTAAAGCTCTAAATAAATGTGAGCTATTGTTACAATGATTATTATGAACATTGGGATTAGATTCTTTTTTGTAGGCAATTGGGATTATGTGACTTTAAGGGGAGGTCACATAACTAGAAAGTGTCTGAGGATGGATTTGAATTCAGATTCTCTTGATTTCAAGGCCTGTGCTCTAAATACCATGCCATCTGCCTGGGATTAGATTTTAAAAATATTCAGACACTAAGAAAAATCAGTTCTTGCCCCATAGCCTGAAAAACATCAAAGATCTAGAACTCAAAGGAGGCTCAAAGACTACCTAATTCAATTATATATTGAGGCAACTGAGGCCCAGGGAAATGAAATACACAGCCAAAATCACTCCAGGAATTAGAGGTTCAGGCTTCTACCTTCAGATGCTGGACTTTTTTTCATCATAATACACTATTTTCCTCAGGTAGAATGCTCTTTTCTCCACAGAGCTGACTAATGCCACTACTCATACCAGGCAATCCTTTGTGAAAAGGCTACTGGCCAGAAGTATAGGAGGGAGCCTAGAGAAGGTAAATCCTACCTAAAATGTATTCCTTGTATTTTAACAAAGGTTGGACTTGTCCAGTGGCCCCAAGTTATGAACTGGGGTCTATAAGAAAGAAAGAAATTCCCAGGAATAGAAAGGTTCACAGTCAGATGCAGAGGAGTATGGAGCTGAAAAATCAGTCCTAGACAGAAAGTCCAGAGTTCACAGATAAAGCTTGGCCACTTTTTTTTTTTAGGTTAAACATGTGTAATTCTTATAAACATATTTCCACATTTATCATGCTGCACAAGAAAAATCAAATCAAAAAGGAAAAAAAAAGAAAAGAAAAAAATCAAGCAAGCAAACAACAACAAAGAAGTGAAAACACTATGTTGTGATCCACATTCAGTCCCCATAGTCCTCTCTCTGGATGCAGATGGCTCTCTCCATTACAAGTCCATTGGAATTGCTGGCCCATTTTTAATGAAGTTTTTTATTTTCAAAACATATGTAAGGATAATTTTTTACCATTGACCCTTGCAAAACTTTGTGTTCCAATTTCTTCCCCTTCCCCCATGCCCACCCCTAGATAGCAAGTAATCCAATATATGTTAAACATGATAAAACTACATGCAAATCCAATATATGGCCCATTTTTTTTCCCTAGAAAGATCCAGCACACAAAGTGAGAGGAATTTTATCTTTTCAATATGTGATCAAGTTCCCCCTCTTCCATTCTTCCTCCCAGGAAAGCAGGTAGTAGTGACTAATAGGATGGGGTGGGCTGTAGAGTGGCAGGCCCCAGACTTACATGATATTCACTGCTACAGCACAGCCTGAAGTGATCAGCATAGCCCCTCCTTCAATCTCATAGTCTCCAGAGACTAGTCGCTGCACAGCCAGGTAGACTAGGACTCCTGTTACCACCCAGATAGACAGCACGGACAGCAAAGCTCCCAAGATCTCTGAAAAGCAAACCCCATCCCAAACACTACCATTTAATGAACAATTCCACAGATGTTTGTTAGAGATAGGGGATGAGTTACTTTAAAACAGTGAAGACAATAAGTTTAAAACAGGGCCCTACTGTCAGAGATTGCCCACCAGAAAAGAACCCCTATTGCTTCACACTGCTTATAGAGGATATATCAAATTATTAGTGATAGGAGGGATTTTCAAACTTTCCTATTCATCTTAGACTAGAACATAGACTCTCAAAGTTGAAAGGGACTTTCAGGATCTAGAATGTTAGAACATGAATATAAGGAACATTAGAACACAGAATGTTTGAGCTGGAGGGGGAACTCCATGATTTTATGGATGGGGAAACAGATACTTTGTTAAATCAGAGCCACTGTGGGAACTGGTGAGTTAATTCACCGAATGAGGAAGAATACCTAGAGCCAAAGAGAGAAACAGCAGCTCCCCAAGAGATCAAATCTAAGACATGTTAATAAGTCTCTGAGCAAATTCCCTACCTGGCTTTGAACTCTGATACTTCCCCTTAAATATGCAGAAACATAGCTAATCACATATTCATCTGGTCTTGTTGGTCATTGTGTTTCCTGATGGAGGAGTTCATCTTCCTTGTCAGATGAGACTCCCTGAGGGTAAAGGTCAAGTCTGCTATTTGACTGTGGGTGATTTACTCCCCCTTAACAGGCCTCTGCTCTTAACATCCTCTTTTTTTAAGGTGACTTCCAGCTTTGATCTTCTCGGTACTACAACTTCCCCCGGCTCTGAAAGTCTGTTTTCTAAGGCTCCTTATTAGAATTAGACTGTTCTATGCCTCTATGATTCCTTCCTTCCTTCCTCTGGATCCCATTCCTACCCACCCTACCCCCACTCCAAAGCTCTGCCCACAGTGAATGCCCTGGGAGTGGATAGGCTAACCAATGCTAAAGCCCTAGCATGATGGTCCCTCACCTGCTCGATGCCAGCCAAAGTTCATGGTCTTGGTTGCTGGCCGGGAGGACATCCAGAGAGAGAAGAGGCTGATGAGCATGCTGGCAAAGTCGGTAAGCAGGTGCGCCGCGTCCGTCATGACGGCCAAGCTGTGGGCTAGGTAACCCCCTGCAGGACCAGAGGAATGGGGGTCGAGGGGACCCTTAGTTGGACCTGAATGCCTTTGGTAGTAACTCCCTTCCTGCTATTTGTGAGAGTGAAATGGGGCTCCGGTGAAGTCCAATGTAATGGACTGTCTGTCCATCAGGCTTATTCTGCTCCCACCCCACGGCTCTCTTCCATTAGCACAGATGACAGAACCTATCCAAGAAGCCCACTTTGTTCCTTACCCACAACTTCTCCGATTATGAAGACAAAGCAGATGGTGGCTGCTACATACAACTGGCGCTGGGCCCTTTCCTTCTGACATTTATAAGGGTCAGTGGGGCTCTGCTGGGCATGGCAATGCTGATTGCTCTGAGGGTCTATTCCAATGGCCTGCAGGTCCAACCCGGGCTCAGACAAGGGCGTTGGACTGGCCCCATTCTGCCAAGGGGATCCTGAATATGACCTGGGTAGAGAAGAAGACCTCCATCCTTTTCCATCCCAAGGGTTAGAATGCTTGGGACGAATGAAAGAACCAGCAGTTGTTAAAGTGCTTACTGGGCTAAGTGCTAGGGATACACAGGAGTGGGGAGACTATATGTAAGGGTGGCTTTGTGCTGGGAAGGAGAGAGGCTTAATAAAAGACACAAACTGAGAATGGTGGAAGGAACTTTAAGGGTTCCATTGTCTAGTTCAAAGAAGGAGGGAAAGAAACAGAATCCAGGTCTCTGTTACACTCTGTCACCATCCAGATGGTTCTGTGCAACCAAGTCTAGACTCCTGTCTTGGTCCTCAGTTTACTCTTTTGTAAAATGAGAGAGGGGGAAAGAGAGAGACAGAAAATCAGAGAGATTGTTAGGTGGTTTCTGAAATTTCTTCCGACTTTGACGTGCTGCATCTTTAAGGGTTAGTCCAGGGCTGAAATTTATGGTTTGGGGATTCTGGGATTGGAGACATGGGGGAAACAGGAGGGGACTAACAGGCTGGGCTTCCTCCCATACGGTGGAAGTAAGGGAGTGGGTACCCTTTCTCCCCAGAATTAACAGAGTTCTTACCCAAAGTCGGAGCTCCCTGGGGATGAAGCCCCTGCTGCTTTCTCCCACCCGGAAAGGGAACGGCCCTGCGGGACAGGGTGGTTCTCCCCCAACTGGCTTTCCCCACCCCACCCCCCACTGCAGACATCTGCTGACTTGAAGGCAGAGCCGACAGAGGCACTGAAGCGGGAAGGCCAGAGTGCGGATGGGGGTGGGGCTCCTACCACCTCCCCCTCGTCCTTAGGTGGGGGAGTGAAGGGAAGGGTGCAGCATCTACATACTGTCTCTCCCCTCCCTCCACTCCGTCCCCCCCTCCCGCGTTCTCTCTCCCCTCCCTCCACTCCGTCCCCCCCTCCCGCGTTCTCTCTCCCTCTCGCTCTCGCTCTCTGGTTCTCGCTCTCCAGCCTGTTTCCGAACCTGCCCACTCGCTGTTCCTAGTCCTTCGGGAAGTTTTTGTGGCTTTATCTCTTAATGAGCTGCCCGCGCCTCTCCCACGGGGGAAAAAAATCCGGGACGCGTGCGGATGGTGCAGCGCAGATCTCCCCTAAGCCGTGACACCTGACACCGGCTGAAAACCGTGGCTGTGGGTCAGCTGAGACCCAAGAGGCGGGCCGGGGCAGGATGGGATGCAGCCGGAGGAGAAGTGGGGAAACCGCGTCCTCCCCCCATCCCTCCCACCCCGGGCGCGCCTCCGCTCCTGATTTACCGGCCTCCGGTTTTGACGTCCAACAGGTACCGCTTCTCCGTGGGTTCCATGAGCCCTCGGAGGCCCGCTAGTGCCCCCTGGAAGCCCCACAGAGAAAGTTCGCCGCGTGCGTGCGCGCGTGCCCCTGGCCCCCCGGGCCGGCTCCAGAGCGGGCCAGTTCGCTCAGGACGCTCCCGGAGTCTCCACAGCTGCCTCCCGCGTCCCGCGCCCGCTGGGCTTTATCCCCGGCGGGCTCCTACTCGCTAAAGCTCTGCAGCCGGCGCGTCGTGTGCAAAGACCCGCGGGGAGGAGTGCTGTGTGGGGTGGGGTGGGGGACGTGAGGTGTAGGGGGACTGGCTGCAAAGAGCGCCCTGACCGCCCCTGGACCGCCGTGTGCACTGCTCCGGGGCCAGCACCTGCAGCCCCGGACACGACGGGGGAAGGGCGTGGGGGGAGCGGGGAACGCGCACCGGGGGAGTTATTGGGTGGAGGAGGGAGTGAGCGTCGCACAACTTCTCTTCGCCGGGAACTGGGCTCCCGTGAGCGAGCGACAGCTAGAACCGCGGCTTTAGGGGAGGGGGTACCGGACTAGAACCGCGGCTTTAGGGGAGGGGGTACCGGGCTAGAACCGCGGCTTTAGGGCAGGGGGTACCGGGCTAGAACCGCGGCTTTAGGGCAGGGGGTCCCGGGCTAGAACCGCGGCTTTAGGGCAGGGGGTCCCGGGCTAGAACCGCGGCTTTAGGGCAGGGGGTCCCGGGCTAGAACCGCGGCTTTAGGGCAGGGGGTCCCGGGCTAGAACCGCGGCTTTAGGGCAGGGTGTCCCAGCTGCCCGGAGGGGAGGCGGTAAGGAAAGCCTCCGGTGGGGGATAAGAGAGGGGAGATTCGGGATTTCTTCGCCCTAGGACTCCTGGGACATCCTAGAGGAAGGCCCGGCAAAGGAATGGCACAATTCTGAGTCCTGCCCAAGACAAGTCCAATTCAACAGATGCTCCCCTTCCCTCGCTCTACATGAATCCACCCAAAAAGTACATTGAGTTTTTGTTGTTGTTGCTGCTGGTTTGTTGTTGTTGTTGTTGTTGTTGTTGTTGTTGTTGTTGTTTTTGTTTTTTTGGTTTTTTTTGGTTTTGATTTTTTTTTGGGTAGAACTCAGATTGGCAATTCTTCAAAAGGCTCAAACTCGGGGGTGGAGGAGCCCAGGTCACCTGGGTCAGATAAGGACACGAGCTGGATCTCCCCGCTTAGATCAGTTGCCCCCCCTCACCCCCCTTCCTAAATCCTACCGCCAACTGTCTGCCCTCCGTACCTAGCTAAGTCCGCCTCCGGGATCGAATCTTGTTCCCCCAGGGGCATTCAATATGGGCAGAGCAGCCCAGGCATCAGCTTTGGGGTTGGGAGCTCCTTCCTTTTAGTGCCCCATGTGGGAATTTAAGATCGCAGATATTATCTCCTACCTCTTAGGAAGTTCATCAGGCACAGCACCTAAAGAAGGGACCACATCAGGCCCGCTGCAGTCCATGAGTGCCGAAGAAGTGAGTTTATGGGGGAGTTAGGTGTAGGGAGAGGCGGGCTGGACAAAAAACTCTGCAAGGACGTGCGGAACTGGGAGTGTCGGGACCCAGCTGGGGAGCTCAGTCAGCTTGTCCACAAACACTTGAGGGCCAAGCCCTGGGAGTCAAATGCTCTGGAGAGCAGGAAAAGAAAAAAGCTACAGTCTTGGTCCTCTACGGGCTTCCACTCTAACTGACTGAGCTCCTAGCTACAATCTTCTGAGCAAATGTCGAATAGAAGAGGAGTCTGGAAGAGAAGAGAGTGTTGACAGTCTGGATGGTTAGGGGAGAGAACCCTCCTGCTCAGCGAGGAAAGAACCCCAGGACCCTGACCTACTCTCCTGTGGTATACCTGGCATTCAGCATCAGCACTCCTGGCATTTTTCTATCTGAGACCACCAAAAGGAAGGGCAGCAGGGGGATGGGGGAGAGGTACAGGCCGGTATACAACCACTTGGAGGACAGTAAGAGGAGGTCTCTTCGGACCATTTTATTTCCTTCATTTTGTCTTACTTCTCTCCCAACTTTTCTTCTCTCTCCCAAAGACATAATGGGAAGTTTGAAGGATTCCATATTCTCAGGTGATACTAGGTGATGTGTGATTATTTGGAGGATCCCTTTAAATCCAATGCCATTCAGTGTGACAGTGTTGGGATGGGGAGTAGAAAAAGACCCTAGTTTCAAATTTTGCCCTAACACTAATAAGTCCCTTAAGGTTCAGGTGCTAGGTGGCAGTGTGAATAGAAGGCTGAGTTTGGAGAAAAATCTGAGTTCAAATTTAGCCTCAGAATTACTCATGTGACCCTGGGCAAGTAATTTAACCCTTTTTTGATTCAGTTTCCTCATCTGTGAAATGAGCTGGAAAAGGAAATGGCAAACCACTTCAGTATCTGCCAAGAAAACCCCAAATGGGGGCATGAAGACTGGGACACAACTAAACAACAGCAAAAGGAGAATTAGGATACCTGTGGTACCTAAACATAAACATTGTTATCTCAATAGCATGAGGTTCTACTTATTAGTACTATTTTGAGAGAAAACCTTTGCAAACAGTAAAAGAGATATGGACAATTATCCTCATTGATCACAGAGATAGTTTTGTTTAATAAGCAGTATATTGTAGGAATTTCTTGCCTTTTTTTTTTTTTTTTTTTTTTTTGCTGAGCCAATTGGGGTTAAGTGACTTGTCCAGGGTCACACAGCTAGGAAGTGTTAAGTATCTGAGATCAGATTTGAACTCAGGTCCTTCTAACTTCAGGGTCAGTGCTCTATCCACTTCACCACCTAGCTGCCACAATTTCTTGAATTTTTAAGATGTTGGAGTTTGTCTAATTCTATACTTGTATGGGATAGCTCTTTGGGAATGGAGAGGAATACTATGAAAGTTTGATGGTTCAAAAAACCCTCAAAGATATCAGTAGCATTTATTTTAAAAATAAAATGCTTTATTCACAACAATGTGGGAGGAGGAGATAGTGCGACTATCATTATTCTCATTTCAAAAATGAGAAAGCTCAGCTCAGCTGAATGACTCAATCATGATTACATAATTAGGAAGGAATTTAACCCAGGTCTCCTTACTCCTTACTAGACCCCATGCTGGCTCCAGGAGAAAAAGTGCTAGAATCTGAAGACTTGGAACACGATGTGGTTCTAGTGGAAAAGCTGCTGAATTGGGTCTGAGGACCTGGGTTTAAATCCATTGGTGTGACCTTCTTAGTTAAAACTTCAATCTTCTGCAATTTGCAAATTGAAGAGTTTGGGATTTTTGACCTCTAAAGTTCCTTTTATTTATTCATTTATGATCCTGTAATACCTGGATTTGAATTGGCTCTGATTTGCAGGAGCTTATAGGAACATGATGGCTAAGTCCTTAATCTCTCTGGCCTCAATTTCCTCAAATGTAAAATGGGAGATAATGATAGGTAATGGTACTATCTTGATTATTGTAAGAAAAGTACTTTGCAAGCCTTAAAATGGAAATATAAATTATTATCTACGAGCCCTCATGTTGAAGAAAGAGTAAATTTGTTCTTCCTGGCCCCAAGAAGGGCCTGAAAATTGCGGAGAGGCAGAGTTCAGGTCAATCCATATAAGGTGGGGGGAATGGAGCAATAGTTAAGAGGATTGAACTTGAGGGGCAGTTTAGTGGTGGATGGAATCAGGATGGGGATTCAAATATGACCCTAGATACTTATTGAATATGTGACTCTGGGTAAGTCATTTACCCTGGTTGCCAAGAGACAAAGAGAATGAGAGGCAGAGAGAGGGACAAAGACAAGGATACACACAGACAAAGGGACAGAGAGGGAGGAGACAGAGAGACAGACAGAGATGGGGGGGGGGGGGAATCAGATCCTGCATCTGATTGTGTGTCCTTGAACGAGTCTCTTAACTTCTCAATGTCTATTTCCTGGGTATAATAATAATAGTGCTTATCTCATAAGATTGTTGTAAGGATCAAAAGAAATACTATCTATAAAATAGGTTGTAAACCTTAGCTATTATTCCTAACTATCAGATCTGTCAAAACATGGAATGAGTCACCTAGGTGAATTCTGTCAAGCATAAACAAAAGACCACTTGAAAGGGATATTGTCACAGGAACTTTTTGTTTCTAGGATCTGTAAGAAGAAGCCACAAGTGACCTAAAGGACCTCATTTTATAAAGGAGGAAACTGAGTCCCATAAAAGTTTAGTGACTTGCCAAAGTTGCCCAGATAGTAAGCATCAGAGGCAAGCCAAAGGTGAGGTCCCTGCCAGTGTGGACAATTCTCTCTCTATATCGATGATGTTCCTCTGTCTTGTTTGAGTGAAGATCAAGCAAAAATACAATGGATATTAGAAACCTGCATAGAGGACCCCAGAAATTAAAGTTGTTCTTAGTCTGATCTCTCTGGAGATTCAGAAGCTGGAGGGTGCTTTCAAATGAAAGACCAGGGTTCAAGTTCTGCCCTCTGACATTTACTAGTTGTATGACCCTGAACAAGTCACCTTCTCTTTCCCAGCACCAGTTTTCCCAGTCAGTCAAAGGGAAATGAAAATAGCACCTTTACACACTCTCCTTCACAGAATTGTTATAAGGAAAGTATTTTGTAAATCTTATAGTGTTATATAGACTAGGGAGCTGGGCTTCGTTGAGAGCCAGGGCTGTGGCTACATTGCCCTTCTTTGCATCAGGTGCCTGGTGAATTGTTGAGCCAGATTTCCTTTAATTGAGGGCAGGTGTGACAAAATGAAGGCCTGGGGATTTCCTCTAAGAAAAGTCAGATAAGCCGTCGGGGTCCCTCGTTGGGACATCTACTGCGCAAAGCACTATGGTGATTCCCCTCCTCGGCGGTAGCAACTGCCTCAGTTTTGTCTTTGTTTCTGCAGGACCCAGCACAGTGCTCAGAGACTTCATACATCCTGGTTGTTTTCTATTTGCTGTGCATAGTTCTTGTCTGTCCAACCAGGCTTATGGTGAGCAGTTAAGTCAACAAGCATTTATTAAATATGCCCGTGGGATATGGATCACTAGGGATACCCAAAAAAGGCAAGAAAAGGGGGGTGTCCTGTTCTAAAGGAGCTCAAAGTCTAATGGAGAAGACAACATATAAACAACTAGGTACTCTCTGTCTCTCTATCCCCTTCTCCCTCTCTCTGTTTCTTTTATTCTCTATTTCTTATTCTCTCTCTTAGTTTCTTTTATCTTCTCTCTGCTTCCTTCTCTTCTTTCTCCTTTTCCTTTTCCTCTTCCTCCTTCTTTTCCTTTTTCTTCTCTTCCTCTTTCATACCTTTTTCTCCTCCTCTTCTTTCTCTTTCTCTCTTTCCTTCTCCCTCTCCCTCTCTTCCTCTTTCTGTTTCTTTCATTCTCTATTTCTCATTCTTTCTTGGTTTCTTTTATCCTCCTCTCTGCTTCCTCCTTTTCCTTCTCTTCCTCCTCCTCTTCCTTCTCTTTTCCTTCCTTCTTTTTTCTTCTCTTCTACTTCCTTCTTCATATCTTTTTCTCCTTCTCATCTGCCCCCCTCTTCTCCCTGTCTCCCCTCTTCCCCCTGTCTCCCCTCTTCCCTCTCTCCCTCTTTCTGATGCTTTCATTCTCTATTTCTCATTCTCTTTGTTTCTTTTATCTTCCCTCTTTGCTTCTTCCTCCATTTTCTTTTCATCCTCTTCCTCCTCCTTTTCCTCTTTTTCCTTTTTCTTCTCTTTTTCTTCCTCTCCTCCTCTCTCTCTTTCTCTTCTCCCTGTCTTCTTTTCTCCCTCTTTCTGTTTCTTTTATTCTCTATTTCTTATTCTCTCTTGGTTTCTTTTATCCTCTGTCTCTTTTTCTTCTCTTCCTTATCCTTCATACCTTTTTTCCTCTTCTCTGTCCCCTCCCTCTCACCATATAAACATATTATATATATATGTATATATATATTTATCTTGTATGTCCATGTATATATATATGTATATGTATATATATATATATATACATATACATATATATATACATGGACATACAAGATAAATTGGAGAGAGTAAAAGTGAAAGGCAACAAGATTGGGGAAAGCCAGGAAAACCTTCTTGCAGAAAGTAGGTTTTTAGGTAAGATTTAAAGGAAAGTGGGAGGTAGAGGTGAGGAGAGAGAGAATTCCAGGCATGGGGGTTTAGCCCAAGAATATGCTAAGATTCAGGAAAGTAAGAGGAATGATAAAGAAGCCCAGTGGCACTGAGTCTTAGAATATGTGGAGGTGTAGGATATAAGAAATTAGAAATATAGAAAGGATCAGGTTAAAAAGGGCTTTGAACACCAAATGGAAGATTTTATGAGTATTTTTTGAAGATTTTAATCTTTTCTGAACACAAAAGAAAACAGATATACAGTGACTCAGTGGGGGTTTATCACAAAAGTACATTCCTTTCTCCTTTTAATCTAGATTTCCTTTTTCCTATTTGTATTTAATTTAAACCGAATTCTTGCTGTGTTCAAACTTTCATCTAAAGTGTTATAAAGATCATCATTATTATGAAAATCAAAGATTAATTGGGGGTAGCATATTCAATGATATAGAAATGTGTTATTAAGGATCAAAATCTTTGAGTATTTAAGGAAAATTAGATCAAAGACTCTATTTTTTGTCTTTCCTCTCTTTGACTGGGCCTGGCTCACAGTTCTTAGATTAAGAAATTTTATTGCGAGACTTGAGATATAATAATTTGGAAAATTTCCTTAGTTTCTTCTGGGTTTGAAGCCCATGACTTCCTAGAAAAGTGCAGGTTGATGGAGGCAAATGAATTGGTCTTGGATATGGGATCTGATAATATAATCCTGTTTAGATTCTTTCTGTGCC
This sequence comes from Sminthopsis crassicaudata, assembly GCF_048593235.1. Taxonomy (NCBI): domain Eukaryota; kingdom Metazoa; phylum Chordata; class Mammalia; order Dasyuromorphia; family Dasyuridae; genus Sminthopsis; species Sminthopsis crassicaudata. The sequence goes on along the minus strand of NC_133619.1, from coordinate 604,815,327 downwards.
TTCACCTATACATTGTTTAATTGGTTCTGAATGCATAAGATTTTGGGTTTGTTTTTTTTTTACTTAAAATGTACTGCTTGTCTCTGATAGCATACAGCATTGGGGTAGATGGAAGACGCTATCTCCTTGTCAGCCTGAAAATTCTGTGGTACAGGCTGAATTTCTCATCATTTTGTCATTCTGTGTTTGTAATACCTGCCTACCCTCCCATCCCTTGGGAAGTCAATCAAATGGAAGATTTTATCATTAATTCTGGTGTTGATAAGGAACCACGAGTTTATTGAATAGGGGTCCAGTGAGGTCAGATTTGCAATCTGGGAAGATTCATATGACAAATGGAGTGGAGAGAAATTTGAGGCATGAAAACTGATCAGAAGGCTAACAAATTATTCACATATGAGGTGTGAGGAGGGCCCCTACCAGACTAGCGAAAATGTCAGGAGAGAAGGGAAAATATATGAGAGATGTTAGGAAGACAGAATGAGCAGGATTTGGCTTGGATTATGGGGATGAGAAAGTAAGGGTTTGAGGATGACTTCTCAAAACCAAGGAGTTGATGATGTTGAGTGAAATGAGCAGAACCAGGAGATCTTTATACCTGGCAACAACAAGACTATATAATGATCATTTCTGATGGACCTGGCTCTCTTCAACAATGAGATGATTCAAACCAGTTCCAATTGTTTAGTGATGAAGAAAGACACCTACACCCAGAGAAAGGATCTCGGCGGCTGAGTGTGGACCACAACATAGCATTTTCACTCTTTTTGTTGTTGCTTGCTTGTATTTTGTTTTCTTTCTCAGGTTTTTTTCCTTCTTGATGCAAGATAACTGCATAACTTTGTATACATATATTTGATTTAACATATATTTTAACATATATAATGTATTAGACTACCTGCCATCTAGGAGAGGGAGTGGGGGGAAGGAAGGGAAAAATTGGAACAGAAGATTTTGCAAGGGTCAGTGTTGAAAAATCACCCATGTATATCTTTTATAAATAAAAAGCTATAATAAAAAAGGAAAATTATGCATGTATATATTTTGAAAATATAAAGCTTTAATTAAAAAAAAGAATTGCACATGTTTAACTTATATTTCATTACTTGCTATCTAGGAGAGGAAGGAGGTGAGAATGGAGGGAGAAAAATTTGGAACACAAGGTCTGGCAATGTTAAACTATCTTTGTATTTTTTTTGGAAAAATATAAAGCTATTATTGTAAAAAAATTAAAACTTGTCCAAAACATAAAGAATGAGATCATAAATAGATTAGAGGAACAGAGAATAGTATATCTCTCAGACCTGTGGAAGAGGAAGGAATTTATGACCAGAGGAGAACTAGAGATCATTATTGATCACAAAATAGAAGATTTTGATTACATCAAACTAAAAAGTTTCTGTACAAACAATACTAATGCAAACAAGATTAGAAGGGAACAAAGTGGGAAAACATTTTACAGTTAAAGGTTCTGATAAAGGTCTCATTTCCAAAATATATAGAGAACTGACCCTAAATTATAAGAAATCAAACCATTCTCCAATTGTTAAATGGTCAAAGGATATGAACAGACAATTCTCAGATGATGAAATTAAAACTATACCAACTCATATGAAAGAGTGTTCCAAATCACTACTGATCAGAGAAATGCAAATTAAGACAACTCTGAGATACCACTACACACCTGTCAGATTGCCTAAGATGACAGGAACAAATAATGATGAATGTTGGAGGGGATGTGGGAAAACTGGGACACTAATTGTTGGTGGAGTTGTGAAAGAATACAACAATTCTGGAGACCAATTTGGAACTATGCCCAAAAAGTTATCAAAATGTGCATACCCTTTGACCCAGCATTGCTGCTATTGGGCTAATATCCCAAAGAAATACTAAAGAGCGGAAAGGGACCTGTATGTGCCAAAATGTTTGTGGCAGCTCTTTTCATAGTGGCTAAAAACTGGAAGATGAATGGATGCCCATCAATTGGAGAATGGTTGGGTAAATTGTGGTATATGAAGGTAATGGAATATTATTGCTCTGTAAGAAATGACCAGCAGGAGGAATACAGAGAGGCTTGGAGAGACTTACATCAACTGATGCTGAGTGAAATGAGCAGAACCAGAAGATCACTGTACACTTCAATGCTGTATGAAGATGTATTCTGATGGAAGTGGATATCTTCAACATAAAGAAGGTCCAACTCACTTCCAGTTGATCAATGATAGACAGAAACAACTACACCCAGAGAAGGAACACTGGGAAGTGAATGTAAATTGTTAGCACTACTGTCTATCTACCCAGGTTACTTATACCTTTGGAATCCAATACTTAACGTGCAACAAGAAAATGGTATTTACACACATATACTATATCTAGGTTATACTGTAACACATGTAAAATGTATGCGATTGCCTGTCATCTAGGGGAGGGAGTAGAAGGGAGGAAGGGGATAATTTGGAAAAATGAATACAAGGGATAATGTTATAAAAAAATTACTCATGCCTATATACGGTCAAAAAAATTTATAATTATAAAATAAAAAAAAAACTTGTCCAAAGCAAGCAAATTAAAAAACCTAAGGAGTTGAATGACTTGGAGAATGGTAGTGCCCTGGAAGGGAAAAAGATAATGAGATCAGTTTGGGATAGGTTAAGTTTAAGGCGTCTCCAGAAAATCCAGTTGGAAATTTCTATTAGTAAGTTGCAGATGCAAAACTGGACGTAAGGAGACAAGTTGAGGCTGGATACATAGACCTGGGAATCGGTTGAGTAAAGATGATAATAATAATTCTTTTCTACTAACATCTTGAAGATATCAACACAAGCAATTCAGCTTTTTCTATAACAGCATTCCTTCCTGTGTCCAAAGAGTTATAAAACTGTGCATACCCTTTGATCCAAAAATACCATTACTAGATAGATCTGTATCCCAAAGAGAATATAAAAGAGGGAAAAGGACCCACGAGTGCAAAAGTGTTTGTAGCAGCTCTTTTTATGGTGGCAAATAATTGGAAATTGTGGGAATGCCCATCAGTTGGGAATGGCTAAACAAGTTGTGGCAATATGAATGTAATGGAATACTACTATGTAATAAAAACAGAAAAACCTGCAAAAATTTATACGCACTGATGCTGAGTGAAGTGAGTAGAATTAGAACATTGTGCAAGATCTAGAATGAACAGCAAGATTACATATTGATCAACTATGATAGATTTAACTCTGCTCAGCAGTACAATGATCCAAGACAATTCCAAGGAATCCCTGAAGAAAAATACTGACCACATCCAGACAAAGAACTCTAGAGTCAGAATATACTATTTTCACTTCTTGCTTTTTTTTCTTTCTTGTGGTTTTCTCTTTTGTTCTGATTGTTTAACAACATTACCAACGTGGAAATATGTTTAACATGATTGTACATATGAAACAAATATCAGATTGCTCTCTTGGGAAGGGGGGAGGAAAGAAGAAAAAATTGGAACTTAAAATCTGACAAAAATGAATATTGAAAACTTTTCTTACATGTAATTAAGAAAAAATACTATTAAGTGCATCATAGGATTCCTTCATAACATCCTTTAGCCCCCTTCTCATATGTAATCCCTTATTTATGATGTATTACATACAGCCTGTTCTCACAACTACTGTACTCCCACTCTATGACCTCTGGGTGATTTCCAAATTCATATCTTTGGAGACTGTTTCATGATACATTCAATTACAATGCTTGCTGGATTGGGTTATGAAAAGTAAAGCCCTACATTAACCTTAAAGCACAATATAATTGTCATCTATTGTTAATAACATTATTATTAGCCTTGTTCTGCTTCCTAATCTCCTGATCTTGACAGGTCACCTCTTTGTCTTTTGACTTGGAGCCTTAGTTACATCCACTGTGAATGAGATAATAATATGAGTGTTACCAATTTCAAAGAAATGCGTGTGAGGATGGAACTAACTGATAATTTTTCCCAGCTTCTAGATTTCATAGATCTTAGTTCCTCCTTTAATAAATAAAATCCTAGATAGTTGGCTGAGGTACATAGATATTAAGTGACTTCTCTGGGATCATACAAGACAGGATAAAAATCTGGTTTTGAATGCAGGTTTTCCTGATGTCAAAGCCAACACTCACTCTGTCCACTACATCAAAGAAACATGTAGGACGCAAAATGCTGTATGAACAGGTCCTCTTATCTCTGTTCCACACCTTCACTCCCCTCCGTCTTTTATCATGGGTTTGTTCCCATAGGCTCCCATTTATTTACACTAAACCATTCAGGGATACAAAGTGAACACCTTCTACCCCATCTCCATTTTAGGAACATCTGATAGAATTGTGCCTTTATTTGAACAATGTGCAACATAAATTCAGTCAGTAAGTACCCTGTGTGACAGGAATATGTGTTAAATACAGTACACTCTTTCTAGGCCCAGAAAGTGGTGTGGAGAGGGGCCCGGCCAGCTGCCAAGTACCCAATCCCTCAGCATCTCTGACCACTTCTACCCATTCCACACAATGATTTCCCTCCCCTGCACAATGTGCAAAGTCTTTTTCTGGAAAGCACCAGATCCATAGACATTTACAGTTATATACAAAAAGAAAAAGAACATTAAAAAAGAAATTGTACAAAACATTTCATTTTGCACCAACGTAGAAAAGTGTCCTGTGTTTTTTTTGTTTCAACAAGTCTCTAAGCCTGGTTGAGAGGCCACTTGTTAGGCCATGGGGTGTATCCAATCTCTGCAACCTGGCAGAGGCAGATCTTCCTCCCCTTTAACCCCGGGGTTTGCCACAGAGACTCCTCCTGGAGAGGCCTCTTTTCTTCCCTGTCTCTCTCTTGGGAGTTTTTTCATTGTAGGGCTTCTTCTTCTTCCTGCCTCCTTCCTGTACTCCTAGAAAAAAAAAAAAGCAAAAGACTCATGAACAGGATGAAGAATGGGAAGAAATCTTTATAGAGATTTACTCTAGATCCAAAAGAGATCTTAGAGATCATCGGATCCACAAATCTGATGATCAGAGATCATCATTTACAGTGGAAGAAATCGAGGACCTTCTCACAGTTGGAAAGTTCTCAGATTTTCATATTCCTCAGCCTTCTTACCATGATGCTTTGTGCCTTAAATTCTTCTTTCTTTTCCCTGTGCCTTTTTAAAAACATGATATAATATAGCTCCAAACATATGGGTTACATTCTATTACAACAAACTCTCAAGCTCTTTGTGGATATCTTCTTGGGTTCAAATAGTAAGAAAGAAAAGCAAACCACCTGGGTCTGGATCCTGGCTCTGATAACATAGCAAATCACATTCTAATTCTGGGCTTCAGTTTCCCCATATGAAAAATGGGGACAGTATTTGTACTACCCATCTCACAGGGCATGGGGAATCAAACATGACTTTCTTTGTAACCATGTAGTGCTACATAAATGTCAACAATAATGATAATAATGCATTATTATTAGACTTTCCCAGAATAAGACTAGAATAGAGATGTGAATGTTACAAAGAAACAGATTTTGGCTTAGTGTTAGAAATGTAACAGATAAAAGTTTATAACAATAAAACAAGTGACCTCAAGAGGTATAAACATAGGAATGTTACAGCATAGAATGTCAGAACTGGGAGAAACCTTAGAATACAGAATAGATGGGGAAGGTCTCTTAGATTATAGAGTATCAGAAGGGAAGAGGTCTTAGAATATAGGCTGTCAGAGCTGAAAGGGGGCTTAAAGATCATGTTTTTGTTAAATTGTATTTCAATTGTTTCCAACTCTTTGTGATGGATTCTATGTGGAGGTTTTCTTGGTAGAGTTCATTTTACAGATGAGGGAACTGAGGCAGGCAGGGTGAAGTGATTTGCCAGAGTCACACAGGTAATCTGAGGTCAGATTTAGATTCATGAAGATGTCTTCCTGATTCCAAGCCCAGTGTTCTGTCCACTATGGCCCTTAGCTGCTCAGAGATCATGCAGTAACATCCAGCAAAGAAACCCTCCCTAAAAACATTCCTGACCATCAGTCATCAAATCTTCAGAAACACCTTCTTGCCTCATGAAACAGCCGTTCCACACTGGGCTCTAATCATAAGGAAGTTTTTATTTTCTTTTCTTTTTTCCAGTACATTGAGTTGAAACTTTCCTCTCTGTAACTTTCACCCATTGTAATTCCAGACCTGCATAACGTAGGGCTATGCTGGGCAGTGAGCTAACTCCACTAAAGCATAGCCTTGTTGGGAGGAACGGCAGCAGGCAAAGCATTTTGCCTGTTGAAAATAAGGACTTCCATTGGGCAGTACTCTGATAGGCCTTTTTCTATGAGACAACTTTCAAATATTTGAAGGAAGTGATGAAAATAAACCCTCTTTTTATTCTTCTCTTCTTCAGGCTAAATCTAACTATTCAACAAACAGTGTGGTGTATTGGGAAGCTTGCTTGAGTTGAAATCACAGGACCTGGGTGCAAATCTTGGCCTTGTGGAACCTTGGCCAAACCATCTTACCCCACCAGTCCTCAATTTCCTCATCTGTAAAATGAAAGGGTTCAATTTATGGATCACTAATGGCCCTTCCAACCCAAAAATCTATGTTCCTATTAGGCATCTGGTTCCTTTGACTGCTGTTCCCACAGGACAATGTTTTGAGTCCTTCTCATCCATCCATCCCATCACCTTCCTCTTAACTTAGCTTCAGTTTGTTGGGTTGGACGGCTGTCTGTTTCAGGATTCCTGGTCAATTCTACATGAGGAGGTATTCTTTACTGATGAAAAGTTGTCTGGAGTGGTCCTTAACTTTTCTTGAACTCTTAAATCCTGGCTTTAACTTTTCTTGAGCTCTTAAATCCCATGCTTTAAGTTTTCTTGAGCTCTTAAATCCTATGATTTCTTTTGGGAGCACTAGATTACTTTCAGAGTTTCTACCAATCTGTTTTTCATTTTTTTTGACCTATGCAAGTTTCTGAGGTCACATCTGAACTCAGATCCTTTTTGACTCTCAGGCCAGTGTTCTGTCCAGTATCACCTAGCTTGTCTCTTGTGCTTTGCATTCCATCCCCACAGATCCAAAAGAAGGAATAGGTTTCCTCACCTCCCACTTTCCCCTCCAGAGGGATCTTCTTCCTCTTCTTCCTCCTCATTCCCCTCTGCCTCAATGAACTCTTCTTCTTCCTCATCTGTAAATGAAAAGCAAACAATGTTTAGAATGAACTGGGGCTCCTTGCTCCATCCTCACTTCCACATGTACCCAAGCAGAGACAATCCACCATTGTTCATCTATCCGAGGCCTCCTTTCCAGAAGGGAGGCCTGAAGCATGGAGAGGGTGTTCCCAGCCTCTTGCTAGGTGAGTTAGGCCCAAGAGGAATAGCAAGCATTAAGCTCCCCTGGAGAATGAATAACTCTTCCCTTTTCCCCCTTTGTCCCTTTCCTTTTTTCTCCCTTTGTCCCTTTTCTTTTTTCTCCCTTCCCCCTCTCCCCAATCTGGCTGACACAGTGACATTCCTTTGTTTCAGAGCCACGGCTGCCTATCACCTGATCTTGCTGTGGCCTCGAGGAGGGACTCTGGGTAAGACACAATTTGTCTGCATCTCCCTGAAAGCACAGGAGAGATAACTGTGGTCTGGCAAGAGCAAGCAGAATGCTCTCTGGGCTCAGAGGTCAAGGTCCTCCCTGGAAACTCAACTGTGTGTCTGGGCTCAGCCCTGGAAGCCAAGCCTTTGAGGCCTCTCCCTGCCTGGCACGCCTTGTGCTGCTCACCCTGTTCCTCCAACCTTCTGTACTCTATCTTCTCAGTAACTCCTTTGAAGCTGTGTGGGGGACTTTTGCACCAGCTTCTCAGCTCTCCCAGGCTCAAAGCCTGGGTGGGCCAGTTTAGAAGTAACTAGAAAATCCCTTCCCCTCTCTCAGCCTCCGTCTTCTCATCTGTAAAAGGTGGAGCGCAGGGGGAGTTGAACCAGATGCCTTCCAAGATCAGCTTCCACTCTGGGTTCCATGCTCATATAATTTGCTTCACCTCCTCAGTTTCTTTCCTTTGATGGGAGTTTGTCTCTGGGGATTTGAAGACAGGGAACAAATCCCCTAATCTCCACAATCACCTTCCTTGACTTTAACTGGACCCTGTTAACTAACCAGATTGAATGTTTGGAAAATTTTTTTACCCCCGGGGCAGGCCTGAATTCACTTACACCAATTCAAGGAAACAAACATGAATTTTACTTACACACATACCCTATAACCTGGGGGGTAGTTTTATTGATATAAAAAAATTATTTTTTTAAATAAAAGAATCTATTGAGTTATAGGGCCTGGGTTCAATCCTGGCTCTATTGCCTATTACTTGTGTGAGCCTGACAATCAACTTAATATTTTATGGCCTCCTTTTCCTCATTTATAAAAGATTGAATGAAAAAAAAAAGTTTAATAAGGGCTTATTGTGTATCCAGCCCAGTGCAACATAAAATGAACTTGGATTTAATAACATCTAAGGTCCCTTCTAACACTAAATCTGAGTCATCCAAGACCTTAGTAAAAGGGATTTTGGGGAACCCAAGGTGAATAAGGCACCAGACCTCCCAGCAGGAGTTTATTATTCAGTAAGGGGGTTAGCACATTTCCAAATTAAAGGATACTTTCCCCTAAATACTGGATTGAAGAGAGGAATTAAAGTAACTGAGGTCTTTTGAATGCCTTCAAGTTACAGATTACCTAGGATAGCTGAAGGAAAGGAATCACAGAAAGTTAGAACTAGAAGGAACCTTTGACTATAGACTATTGGAGCTGAAAGGACTTCAGAATGAAGAATGTCTGAGCTGAGAGAGACCTTAGAGCAGAGACTGTCAGAGCTGGGAGTGGGGGGAACCTTAGAACCCAGGATGTCAGAGCTGGGATAGACCTTAATCATGGTGTATCGGATCTTGAGTGGCTTCAGGACATAAAAGTTAGAATAGAATTTTGGAACTGGGAAATATAGATACAGATTACCAATTAGCAGAGTTCTTAGAAAATCAAATAGACATGGGGCAAAGTGGAGAAAGATAGGGTCCTTAGATCCTATCGGAGATTCCAACTTTAATTTCATCTCTAACATTTGTACTCTTATGTCCATGGTCATTTAATTTTGCTAAACATCAGACACATTTGAATATTTCAAAATCCAAAACCATCTTTTTTATGCTGGCCAACAGAAAAGCTCTTTTCTTACTGTTAAAGTCATATTCTAATTCATTTAGATACAAATATTGATAATGTTTTTTAAAAAGACACTTTAACAAAACTCAGTTTCCTCTCTATAAAATGGGAATAATCCATGTCATAGGATCATTGTGAGGAAATCTATTTATTTTTCTTAAAGCCCTTTGGAAATGTGAGATGTTGTTATTAAACTGGAATATTAAAGCTGAAAGAGACCTTAGAGACTATTTCCTCTCAGCTCCTTCATATTATAGCAGAAGAGGTGGTTATTTGTTTTTCGTTCTCAAAGAAGACCATGACATCAGGAGGTGATACCCTGGCATCAAAGTGGCTAGTTAGTGGATGAGCCTGAACTAGAACTGAAGCCTTCTGACTCCCCGTCCAAAGCTTTTTTTCATTCTACTTTAGACAAGGTCTGAATATCCATCTATCAGCAAAGGTTGAACCAGATTACTTCCAAAGTCCCTTCCATTTTTAAGATTTCTGATTCTTTGAATAAAGGCATGTCTTTGTAATGGAAAATCTCTCTCTCTTCTCTCATAGTTCCCTATAGTGGGTAGGGAAATAGATCCAGTCCTTTGCAACCATCTTACCTGACCCAAAGTCAATTGCTCTCAAGGTGTCTGCTATGTGTTCCAGGTCCAAGGTGAAATAATCCATGTTCTCAAAGCCTTGTTCTGTCTTGCCCAGGTGGCAGCCCTTGGATGCTTCCACAATGCTGAAGAGAAGAAGACAGGGTGGGCTGAGATCTCATCTCTTACCATTCCAGAGCCCAGTGATAGGAGCTCCCTTTGAATTTTCTCAACTTTGAGAGCTACTTATCCCCCTGTTTCTCACTGGCTCCTCTATATTTAGCCACACTCCACTTTCAGCTGAGGGTACTGTTCCATGCATAGGGGATCTGGCATAGGGATATGTACAGTAAGGGAGTGAGGCAGTCCTGAAAAGTCAACCAAGGGCTGAAAATCAGGAGCCCCCAGGTTCTAATCTTGACTTTATTTGCTTGTTGGTGATTTTAAATAAATGACTTTACTTTTGTTAGCCTCAATTCTCTTTTATTTGTTTGATTGCTCATTTATTCGTTCATTTATTTGTTTATTTGTGGGGGAGGCATTTGGAATTAAATAACTTGCCTAAGGTCATATAACTAGTAAGTGTTAAATATTTGAGGGCAGACTCGAAGGGTCTCAGTTTTCTTAAGAAAAATGGGAGAGTTGGATTTGGTATTCTTGAGAGTCCCTTCAATTTTTGACATTCAGAACCCTAATATTAGAATGTAAGCTCCATGGGGGCAGCTAGGTGGCGCAGTGGATAGAGCACCAGCCTTGAATTCAGGAGGACCCGAGTTCAAATGTGGTCTCAGACACTTAACACTTCCTAGCTGTGTGACCCTGGGCAAGTCACTTAACCCCAGCCTCAGGGGGAAAAAAAAAAAAAAAAAAAAAAAGGAATGTAAGCTCCTTAAGCTAAATATATAGTCACATAGCACTTGGTCCATATGACAATCCTTTGAGATAAGTGCTATTATTATCCCCATTTTATAATTAGAGAAATTGAGATTGATTGCCCAGTATTAAACTGCTAGTAAGAATTTGTGGCAGAATTCTAAGAAAAGATCTCATGATGTTGATTGATTCCCCTCTCTGTCTTAACATTCTCAATTCTAAGGTGCTATGAATCTCTGACATTCTGTTTTCCATAGGCTCCCCCCTTCATTGCACAGAGATTATAATGGAGATAAAGCAGAAAGTTAGAAATAAGGGGAGAGAGGAAAGGAAGCAAAGTATTTCGGGGCCTTAGAGTTACAGAACCTTCCCCAAGGACAGAATTCATCCGGAAAGGTCAAGATAAAGAAAATGAGAATTTTCTTTAGGTTGCTGGGGGATTGGAGCATCAAAGCCCTGAGCTTCTACCTCCCTCAAGGATTACTTACGCTTTGATCAGTGGCTTGGCATTCTGTGGGGAAAAAAGAGAAGACAGAGATTCAGCCATTGACTTGGGCACTCAGATGCTCTAAAGATGGGTATCCATGAGCCAAAGGCTTCCTAGCCACTTAGGTTTCCATGGGCCAGTTATGGCATTATTGCCCAAGAACATCGCCAGTCTCTTGGTTTTTTTCCATTTACTTATGGTCAAAAATCATTTCCCTGGTACCCTCCCCAAACCTTGTTACAAAACCTCACCAAATCCTGGAGGAATGGGTTGGGAACTCCTAATGTTTGACCCACCCCTGCTTCCATGATTCCCTCAAGGAATAAGAAAGTGGCTTGTAGTAGAGCGCCCCAGACAAAGACTTGGCAGACTGGATTTTGCCTACTGGTTCTTATCCTTATCCATGGTGTGACTTTAAGCTGGTCATTTTATTCCTCTGACTTACAGTGGGTAAAGGAGGAATGGATCAACACAGTCTTTAAAGGCCTTCCTAATTCTGACATTCTGTATTTAAGTCCCTTCCCACCCCTGACATTCTATGTCCTAAGCTCCCTTGGATTTCTGGTATTCTGTTCTTAGGCATTTTCCAGCTCCAGAATTCTATGTTCTAAGATCCCTTCTCTTTCTGCCATCATTGATGTCCTATGATTCTTTGGAGGGTTGGCTGGGGATACTGAAAAGTCTAGCTGCTCACCATCAGGAAGGCGGCTCCTCCTGGCTCATCCATGGATTGGATGGCTGTCTCCACCAGTTTGGTGGCCTTTTCCAGCTGCTCCCGGTACTGCTGTATCAGGGCCTCGATGAAGCTGATCTTCTCCTCTTGCTCCCGAGTGATTCGCTGTAGCAACTCACTTTTCTTCTCATCTAAGATGGCATACAGAACATCAAACTTTTGGCTCAGTTCCTCCTTTACTTGGTGGCTATTCTCCTGAAGAAAGAGAGAGAGAGAGATTCGGGGTTACCTCCTCTGGAGGACTGGATTCCTTTATTCCAGAATTCCTTGCTAGATATTCTTTATGTCTCTTTTTAGCTCACATTTCTATAGTCTTTTGATACTAGATTTATAGCCAGAAAGAACCTTCCTTACCCCAGTGGGTTTTTTGAGGAAAGTGTTCTGAAAACTATTATTTTTTAATTATTATAATTAACTATCAATTAACTCAGGGCTCTTGCTATCCAGGGTGGGAACTCTAGGACTGGTCAAAATCTGACTAACTCCCTCTCCAATATGGATTCCTACTCTTCTGGGTTTCAGAAAAACAAGCATTGGGGTAGTTTTGTTTTAAATAAATTATGCCAATAGTTTCTCTGATTTTGAACCATCCTTGTATCTATGGTATAATTTATTATTATTATTATTTATTTTTTTGCTGAGGCATTTGGGATTAAGTGACTTGCCCAGGGTCACACAGCTAGGAAGTGTTAAGGGTCTGAGATCAGATTTGAACTCAGGTCCTCCTGACTTCAGGGCTGGTGCTCTCTCCACTGTGCCACATATGTGCCCTTATGATATAAATTTAACCAGATCCCACAGGAATTCTAGTCTTTCGTTTAACCACAATGCTTCTTCTTATTGGATAATTTTTAAAAATTATCTCTGTGATGGTTTTGCAAAGATTTCATTAAACTTTTTTTTTAATCAATATTCATTAGTGATATTGCTCTATGGTTCTCTTTCTTTGCTTTATTCTTCCCTAGTTTAGGTATTCGTATTATATTGAATCTCATAAAAGGAATTTGTTGGTATTTTTTAATTTTGAGAATAATCTTTATACTAGAAATATTAATTGTTTTTTAATCATTTATAAATTCTTTCTGGATCAACGTTTTGTTTTGTTTTCCCTTTGGTTAGCTAGTTTAATTTCATTTAGAAAAACCATTGCTAGAATTGATTATACCCAAGGAAGCAGTAGACAGAGAGAAAGGAATCACAAAATTGTAGAATATTAGACTGGAAAGAAGATCTAGATTTCAATCCGAAATTTGAATTACTACCCATGTAATCTTGAACATATCACTGAACCATTTTGGGTTTCAATTATTGCATCTAGAAAATAAGGGCTTGTTTTCCAACTTTAAGTCTCATGGTTTCTTTCCTTCCCACACAGAACTCCCATCCATTACACCTGCCCCACCAGTCCTGGGCATTGGGCCTCTCTAATCATGACATCTGGAGGAGCCATTAGGGGCCATTTAGAGTTGGAGGGGGGAGGGTTGGGTTACAGTGGGTGGTTCCAATTTCCCCAGGCTGGGCCCTTTCTCCCATTCCTCACCTTGGTAACTCTACAGGAGTCTTCCAGCTGGGTGATGATTGTCTGTACTCTGTCGTTCCCAGCTACCAGCATGGAGATGCAGTTGCTCAGCTCAGTCTGGATAAGAATGATAGAGGAGGACCAAAATAGATTTAACCTCTACTGACCCATGAGAAAAAGAGAAACAGAGACATTCTTGTTCCAGATCTCCAACCCTTTCCTTTAGCGTGTTCCTTGGAGGGTTGGGGAACCTCTCTATTTCTAGGGACCAGTGTCAGGTTTTAACTTGAAAAAGGAATCACAGAATCATTAAATATTCCATTAGAGCCATTTAGCTCTTGGAGTATATGATGTTTTTTATTTTTAAATTTTGTTTTTTATATCATCTTCATTCTTAGCTATATCCCTCCCACTTTGCCAAAGAGTTGTTTCTTAAAACAAAGAATTAAAAAAGGAGGAAAAATGATAATATGAAACATTAAAGCTCAAAGGGACCTTAGAACACAGAATCTTAGAGTTAAACGGGACCTCAAAAACCAACCAATTCATACTCTCTATTTTTACAGATGAGGAAACTGAGGCCCAGGGAAGTCTCCTCCAGCTCTGAAATCCTGTGACAATGATTTCCTGACTAGTTAGTAGCATAGCCAGGACTAGAATTGGGGGGGGGGAATAGAAAAGAAGGGGAAAAGATTGATAACAAGGAGAGATGTAAGAAGCCAAGAGAGGGTATGTAAGAGAGGAAAAGAAAGAAAGTATCACTGGTGGAAAGTGGGTAGAGGCTGCCTTCTCAGCACCCTCCTCACTGCACCTCATTTGTCCCAGAGATAAGAAAATGGGATTTTCTTAAATCCTGGGGAGTGGAGGAAAGGTTTGGAGGAGGAATTTGTAGATAATTTAGAAGGCAAATATTCCCTCTACCCACTATTGTAGGAAGAGCCCTGTGACCTGAGATGGCCTATGGGGAGAGGGGCAAGGCAGGAGGCACTATCCCTTGGGGTCTGGCTTTTCCCTAGAGCCACACCCTGCATCTCTCAAGTGACAGTAAATATAACAAGTGATCTCATGCCTCCCTCCTCAGATTTGGGGGGTGAAGTGGAGATAGCTTCTCCCAGCGTCCTGGGAAGTCCCTTCAAGGCTATTCCTGAAAGGTCCAGCTCAGCACATCCCCTGAGCTCCAATCAGCAACATGAAGCATGAATTGTAAAGCCAGCCCTCCCCAGGTTCGGGCCAAGGCTCTCCCTTACCTTCTGGCCTTGGAAGACATTCTGCAGGGGGGCCACCTCGCAGGCCTTGTGGGCCCCAAACACCTTGCACATTGAACAGGTGGGCACTTCGCAGGTCAGGCAGTAAATGTTGATCTTCTCATCCTCGTGCTCCTTACACATGGGGTGGGTACCCTTCTGCAGGGGCCGGCTGAGGGGGAAATGCAGCATGGGTCATTGGAGTACTCCCTGGGTCCTGCCCCTCCCTGAAAGAGCTAACAGTCTCCCCCACTCCTCTCCCCCCTCTGGCCTTAATGGAGACTTTAGAGATTCTCCCCAACCCCCACTCCCCAAAGCTCTGCCCCAGGAACAAACATGTGCTCCATGTGGCGTAACAAAACTCTGATCCCAAATAAGCCAATGCCCGCTCCTGTTCCCAGGGAAAAGGGCAGCTAACCCAGGTTGGGGTTTTTGTTAGATGTAGGAGGCTCAAAATAGGGTTCTAGAGTCAGAGCTGGAATTAGAGGCCACCAAGTCCAATCATTTTATGGATGATGAAAATGAGAAACAGAGATTAACTTATTTACCCAGGGTCACGCAGCTAAGGTTGAAAGCTAGCAAAGGAATGATATTCTGAATGAGCAAAGGAAATGGGGAAAGGGTCTTCCCAGCAAAGATTCCTTCCCAAGCCAGGACTTCCCCTTCCCTACTTCTTAACCCTTAATTTTCACCTGTTTTTTTCTCGACTAATTCATACCTCTCCTCTCCTCTCCTTCAAAACTGCTTCAGATATTCCTCCCTCCAGGAAGCCCTCTTTGACTACTCCTTTCATGGGGTTGTTGGAGCTTCTAATTTTACAGATTTGGAAACTGAGGCAGAGAAAGGTGATTCACCAAAGCTCACACAGACAGTAAATAGTAGAACTAAAATTTGAACCCAGGTCCTCCAAAATTCTTTCCTGCCTTCTTTCATCCTTTCCTCTATACTCCTTCCTCCAATTTTCCTCCTGAATCTGTGTAATGCAGCAAAAGAAGCCATCCCCGAGGCACAGACTTGGGCTGTAATCCTGGTTCTAGTCTCAGCTTGCTGGGCTACCTGTGATCTGAGATAACTCATTTACCTCTCTAGGCCTCTGGATGACTTCTAACATTCTTTCCAGAGCTGATGCCATGATTCCTCAACCAAGAAATGCTTCCCATTGCCTCTTTCTTTTCCCACCTTATTTATTTTCTTCGGGTCAGATGTCACCATCAGCTCAAATGGAAATGGGGTCAATCAGCCTGTGCATAAGCATGTGCCAGCCGCACATTGACTAAAAAACCCACACCTGTTTTTATAATTTTAATTAATTAATTTTGTTAAGCAATTCACAATTACACTTTAACTTGGTTCGGGCCACATGCTGGAGGGTTGTGGGCTATGTGTGGCTGCTGAAACATATGTTTGACACCTCTACTGCCTTCAGTTCTTATCAGCGGGCTGATTTTTGTTTGTTGCAGTGTGACATTATTATTACTAATAATTAACAGGAAGTGGTATGGCTGAGTGGAAAGAGAGAGCCAGGAGACTCGGCTTCCTACTCGGACCATTGGCTTGTGTTGTGGTTTGAGATCAGTCTCTGGATCTTAATTGCTAGTTCTGATTGTGTGTGTGTGTGTGCGTGCACATGCGTGTGTTTGTGTGTGCATGTATGTATTTGTCTATGTGGTGTGTGTGTATGTCTCTGTCTGAGTGTGTTTGTGCCGGTGCCTCTGCTGATGATAGCAGTAGATATTTACACGGCATTTTAAGATTTGCAGAGCTCTTTACAAATATTATCTCATTTGAGCCCCAGAATAGCTCTGTGAGGGAGAGACCAAAGATATTATCCTCATTTTATGGATGAGGAAGCAGGCCCAGAGAAGTCACCCACTGGTAAAGGACAGAATTTGAAGCTGGTTCTCCTGATTTCAAGTATGTGACCCCTCCCAGATCTGACCTCCTGGGTTCTAAGACCCCTCCCTGATTCTGATACCCTGTGTTCTAAACAACCCTCCCAGCTTTGACCTCCCGGGTTCTAAGGGCCCTCCCAGCTCTGACCTCCTGGGTTCTAAGGGCCCTCCCAGCTCTGACCTCCCAGGTTCTAAGGGCCCCCCCAGCTCTGACCTCCTGGGTTCTAAGGGCCCTCCCAGCTCTGACATCCTGGGTTCTAAGGGCCCTCCCAGCTCTGACCTCCTTGTTCTAAGGGCCCTCCCAGCTCTGACCTCCTGGGTTCTAAGGGCCCTCCCAGCTCTGACCTCCTGGGTTCTAAGGTCTCTCTCAGACATTCTGATTTTCCCAATTTTGACATTCTCTGTCCTAAAGGTTCTCACAGTTCTGATGTTCTCTGTTGTAAGGTCCCTCCAAGCTCTGAAATTCTGTGTTCTAAGGCCCCTCCCAGTTCTGAAGGCCTCTTCTACCTCTCATAATCTAAAAAATTGGGGCAGTATTTTTTTCTTAAAACCCCTAAAAAATAGGGGTTCTTTTCCAGGATCCCCTATCTCCTTTTGTCCTTTGTCTCCTTATCTCTACTTTACATCGGAAAACAGAAGTCCTACTAGGACTCCCCGATGCAGCTCCCCTGACCTGACCTGATGGCGCTTGGTAAAGAGTTTAGATGAGAAGCTGGAGGGGAAGGAGTACTTGGGAAGATGAGCCACCACAGCTACTTCCCTGATAGTTTCTGGGCCGCAGCACTGGAGTGAGCGCCACATAATTCTGCCTGAGGGTCAGTGAGCTGCCAATAAGCTGTGTAGCCTCCAGCAGACCATTTCCCTTCTCTGAATCTCAGTTTCCTTATCCACAAAATGGATCCTTCACAGGTTGTTCTGGAGGATCAAAAAAAGCCAATATGTTTGAAGCACTAAATTAATGATAAAGCCATAAATTAATGTTGATTATTATTCTTTCACTAGCTCAATATTACAGCTGTTCTTACTTTTTTCCATTGAGGAAGAAGGTTCCCAAAATTGGTTTCACCATTTGCTAAAGTTCCAGTTTTTAAATTTCTTCTCCCCTTTTTAATCTTTTCCCCTTTTTTCTCTTCAGCTGTGGGGTGCAGTGGATGGCATGTTGGACCTGGCGTCTCTAAGGTCTGAGTTCAAATCCAGCCTAGCTGTGTGATCCTTAACCCTGTCTACCTCAGTTTCCTCATCTATAAAATGGAGATAATAATAGCATCAACTTTGTAAGTTTTCCACAAGAATAAAAATGAGAATATTTGTAAAGGACTTTGAAGTAAATCTTAGGTACTTTTTAAATGAAATATTACCAATATTACTTAATAATATTAGTATTATTATCACCACCCCAGAAGGTGTTTCAATCATCCGTCCATCTCTCCATCTTACCTCTAATACCTAGGGCCTCAGTATAAGGTAATCCATTCCTTGGGCTTCTGGCAAGGGAAGCCTTACAAGATCAGCCCCAGCAAGGCTTTGAAACTATGGACAGTGGGCCCTGGAGGTGGTTAGCCAGATGCAGAATTGGGCTGTGGTTTTGTGGAGAGGATGGGAGGGTAAGAAGGCAGGATGGAGTCTAGCATCCAAACCTTCTTCCAAGAACTTGGCCAAAGAGAAGAGAGACCTCTCCCGCTCTTCTCCAAGGACTCCCACTCTGCCTCCACTCAGCAGCCCAGAGGACGTGAGGGAGGAACTGACCTTGAACACTCCTGTTTATAGATGTCAATGATATTCTCCACCAGCAGGTTCCTCTGAAGCCCGTACACCCCATGCCTGTCCATGATCACCTCATGGCGGCAGGAAGGACATCGGAAACGGCCTCCTGAAATGGAACCACCCCGGTTGGACCAGTACGGGTTTGCAGCCTGGGGACGCCATGAACAGAGGAGAAATCGAGTCAGAGAAGTTCCCTTCCTCTGCTACTCCCCACCCCCAACCAAGAGTCACTGTTTCCTAGTCTCCTTCTCCCATGGGATCAACCAAGAGAAACTTTATACTCCCACTTCTGAAGCTTACAACTTATATCACCTTGATTTCCCTGGGCCTCAGTTTACTCATTTGTAAATTTTTAAAGAGAGGTTTGGATTTTAACAAGGTCCTTCCTAATTCTAGATGTTGAAATCTATGATCCTGAATTCTAATGAAGATGGACCCATTTCACAGATGGTGCAACTGTAGCTCAGAGTGACCAACCAAAATTGCTTTGATATTGTTGAGAGTCAAGATCAATCCCATCTAAGAGACTTTTTCATTGTGTGGCCCTGGGCAAGCTCTTTCTCAGTCTTAGACTCCTATTTCCCAATATGTTGTGAAGCTCAAATGAGATAATATATTTATATATTTGAATTTAATAACTGTCAGCTACTTCTAATTTGGAGGTTTCTCTCCCACACTAGCATCTGATCCATCCACCCCAAGACCCTGTCCCTCTCTTGAGAAAGGTCCCCCTCCATTTCAGGAACAGCTGTGCTCCCTTAGCTGGGGGAGACATTGCCTTCCTGATCACCTGCCTCCTGGCCCAGCCCCTCCCACTTCTCCACTGCCACCCCAGGGCTCTGGGCCCCCTGCCACCCTGGCTCCAGCTGGAGGGGTCTGGTTTCTCTCTCCTCTCTCCTCACCCCCCTTTTATTACTAAGATAGTTGCCTCTTGGAACTGATTGGTCAACAACCTTATCAAAAGAGCGAGGAGGATGAGAGGATTAGGGGTGGCAGTAGTGGGAAAAAACCTTGCGTCATGGAGAAGGACAGGGGCAGCCAACAGTCTCCCACCCCCTTCCAGGCCCCACAGGAGGCTTTGGGGGAAGGAGCCATGGTGGAGAAGGTGGCAGGGACAGGGGGAGGTCATAGAGATGATCCAGTCCAGCTCCTTCAGTTTCCAGAAGAGGAAACTGAGACCCAGAGAAGTGGTGACTGGCCTAAGCTGAAACAAGGAGAGCTGAGATTCTAATCTTGGGCCCTTTGACTCCAGTCTGGTGTCCCAGGCTACCTCCTGAGAGAGGAATACAGGCCCATGAGCAGGGCCAGCTCTATAAGGGGATCGGGGCAGGTGGACTGTTAGGGCTCCCGGAGCCGGGCCCCTCCGAGCACTGACCTGAAAGATATCATTGGCACATTTTCGGCACAGGTTGTGCTGGCAGGGCAGGATGACCACAGGCTTGGTGAACATCTCTAAACAGATGGGGCAGATCAACTGCTTCTCCAGATTTTCCATGGGGTTTGAGTCATGAATCAGGCCTGACTTATAATCCATTCTGCTTTTGGCTTCCAGATCACACGCTGAGCCCGAAGAACTGAAGATCCTTGTCTTGCCGAACACCGACCTCCTTTCCTCTCAGCTCTTCTCAAACTCTGGGATTCTGTCTTTGTCCACGGTTCCTTGGCTATTTATAGCTAGCCCTAGGTCACATGAGCTGGTTTGAGAGGGGACTGACCAGGCACGCCGATGCCCAAATTGGCCAAGGGGCTGCGGGGGGGAGGAGGGAAAGGAGGAGGGGGTGGATTTCGGGAGAGTTGAGTTTCCTCCCTGCAAAGCAATGGCCTTATCACATGCCAGAGTGAGCAATCGCTGTTCTCAGGGGATGGGGGTTATAAACAAGGACAGGCTGTCCGGGTACCATTCAGCAGCAGGGTTTCACTTGGAAATCAGATGCCCTGCTCACCTGGACCATGAACTGGTGGCGTGACCCACCTCCTTGGCAGCTCAGCTTAGTGGGTTAGTTCCACCCATGACCTCAAAAACATAAGTCTGGGGACTAGCCATGGCATTCTGATTAAAGTGTTAAAAAGGACCTGGATTCAAATTCCACCTCGAATACTTCCTAGCTAGATGAATCAGAACAAATCACTTAACTGCTCAGTTTTCTTATCTGTAAAATAAGAGTGAGCATTCTGGGTAAAGTATGAAGAATCAAGAAGACCTGGAACCAGAACAAATCACTTAACTGCTCTGTGCCTCTTATCTTTAAAGTAAGAGTGAGCTTGATCAGAGATTGCAAACCTTTTGTGTGTGTATCCTAGACCCTTTTGGCAACTGATGGAGCTTATGGTATCTGTCTTTTAAATGAATGAATACATAGGATTACAAAGGAAACCAATTATATTAAAATAAATATGCACTTCATATATATATATGTATATACATGTATCCAAATTCATGAATGAGAATTTGCATATATCTTTGAGGGGCCAAGTTAAGAACCATTGGTACAGATGGGCTCTGCAGTCACTTTTGGCTCTAGGTCTAGGATCATGTGACATCAGCCAGCCCATATTCATAGAATGCTTTGAATTTCAAAGTCAAAAGAGATTTCAGAGTGTCTCCAGAAATGTGTAGTTGAGAAGAATTCCCCTATGTATCACTTGTAACAAATACTCATCTAATCTCATCTGGAATGCCTCCATTGAAGGTTAGGGAGATTAGGATCATCTGAAGCAGCCTCTTCCAGGCCATGTTGATTCATCCCTTAACTTCCATGATCCAAAACCCCATATAAGTAGCAGCACAGTACAGGGTAGAAAACATGGAGCAAAGAACAAGAGACCTGCCTTTAAGCACTAACTCACTTGGGCCCTTATACCCAGGATATCAGAGCTGGGAGTTAGAACCTAGGATATCAGAGCTGGGAGGGATCTAGAACCCAGGATGTCAGAGCTGGGAGTGCCCTTAGAACCCAGGATGTCAGAGCTGGGAGTGCCCTTAGAACTCAGGATGTCAGAGCTGGGAGGGCCCTTAGAACCCAGGAGGTCAGAGCTGGGAGGGCCCTTAGAACCCAGAATGTCAGAGCTGGGAGGGCCCTTAGAACCCAGGAGGTCAGAGCTGGGAGGGCCCTTAGAACCCAGAATGTCAGAGCTGGGAGGGCCCTTAGAACCCAGGAGGTCAGAGCTGGGAGGGGCTTAGAACCCAGAATGTCAGAGCTGGGAGGGCCCTTAGAACCCAGGAGGTCAGAGCTGGGAGGCCCTTAGAACCCAGGAGGTCAGAGCTGGGAGGGCCTTACTGACGATCTTATATCTTTTCTTCATTTTCTAGACAAAGAACTTGGAAGCCCAGAGAAATGAAATAAGTTCCCAAGGTAAGTCAGCGGCAATCATGCAACTAGAAGTCAGAGATCTGATCACATTATGAAACAGAATAAGCGTTAGACTTGCAGTTAAGAGACCCAGGTTCAAATCCGGACATTGACCAGCAGTGTGGTCCTGGACAAGCCATTTAGCCTTTTTCTGCTTTAGTCTCATCTTTAAAATGGGAACAGTGTTGCTGATGTTATTCCCCTCCAGAGTGGCTTTGGGGTTAGGAGCCTTCTTGTTCTCTAAAATTAGAGGCTTTTAAGATCCTGTCTCCTGATCTGGGACTCTTCCCCCTTTTACCCATTGTAAACAGCAGGCCTGAGATCAAGCCCCCACCTTTTGGGCTCCAGGGCTAACACCAGTTTTCTTAGTCAAGACACATCTTCGCCTTATTCATATATACATGTCTGGTTCCTCACCTTCCATCAAACTGAGGTCTTCTAATGGGAGTCAGGAACTGTTTCTTCTTTTTCCTCCCCCACCTCATTTTACCCTCCCCTGCCCCCACCAAGGGGATGTCTACAAGGAGGGTCACGGTTTCTCCCATACTTTGGGGGTATTAGTCACCTGCTTCTGTGTCATGCTCTTTGGAACATCCATCTTGATCAGAGAGGATCAAATGTATGGGTCACTAGATCCATTTTCTGGCATTCCTGTGGCCAGGGCAGCTGATATGGGTAGGGCCCATGTGACCTGGATCTGAACCCCATGTGCTGGGTCAGAAGTCCACTGTAGAGAGGAGTGGGCCTTCTGCCTGGTTCTCACCATGGCTGATAGGGCTCACTCCCTTAGAGATCATATATTTTGCATTTCTTTTTTTTTTTGGATTGGATGTGTGACTTTATTGTTTAAGGAGTTCCTATGAAAGAGCTACTTCTCATGATTTGCAATTGTCTTGAGAGTTTCCTGGAGAATAGTGGGATTTGAACCCAGGACATTTGGATGGCAAGGCCAGGTGTAGATCTACTATGTTGTAAGAAAATAGGCAAAAAAACTGAACCTGTGATTTCTTTTTTTGTTTGTTTTTCTTTTGTTTTGTTGATAATAGCATTTTATTTTCAAAATACATGTAAAGATAATAACCCTTGCAAAACCTTGTGTTCTAAGATTTTCTCCCTTCCTCTTCCCCCCCTGCCACAGGCTGCAAGTAATACAATATAGGTTAAACATATGCAATTCTTCTAAACAGATTTTCACATTTATCGTGTTGCTCAAGAAAAATCAGATTTTAAAAAGAGAAAGAAAAAAACAACAACAAAAGAGTGAAAATATGTTGTGATCCAAAATTCAGGCCTCTTAGTTCTTTTTCTGGATACAATCTCAAGTCTATTGGAATTGGCCTGAATCACTTCATTATTTAAAAGAGCCAAGTCCGTCACTGTTGATCATCACATTATCTTGGTGTTGCTGTGTACAATATTCTCTTGTGAACCTGTGATTTCATTGGTACAGGGACCTCCCAGGGGAGGAGACTCCTTCTACAGATCTGCATCTTCTCGGAAGAGAAGTGAAGGGACTTGTCTAGTCACAACCAGGATGTGTCAGGGATGGGACTTGTTTACCTATGTCTTCCAGTTTTAGGGCATCTCTTTATCCATTTGGTCTTCCAAGAAATTTAATGTGTTCTAGAAATCTACAAAATATGTGCAGAGAAGTACCCATATCTAAAAGATATGATATAAGGCATATGTTATATATTTTGTTATATGTTATATATTTCTTTTATATTTGTAGAATGTAATCTCCTTGGGGACAGGTACTATTTTGTTTTTGGTTTTGTATGCCAAGTGCCTACCACAGGCATTTATTAGCTTTATTGGGATTCTATGGCTCCTGGAATGGTGGTAGGGTTCATAGCAAGTCTTCTGTCCTTACAGTCATAGGATCCCAAAATTTGAGAACTTAGAAAGATATTAGAGATCATGGAATCTAGTGTGTATTTGGAAGCTATGAGTATTCTGAAAATTTTTTTATGGTTTATTTAATTTTTATTTTATTTTATAATTATAACTTTTTTGACAGTACATATGCATGGATAATTTTTTACAACATTATCCCTTGCACTTACTTCTGTTCAGATTTTTTCCCTTCCTCCCCCAACCCCCTCCCCCAGATGGCAGGCAGTCTTATACATGTTAAATATATTACAATATATTCTAGATACAATATATGTGTGTAGAACCGAATTTCTTGTTGCACAGAAAGAATTGGATTCAGAAGGTAAAAATAACAGTTTACACTCATTTCCCAGTGTTCCTTTTCTGGATGTAGCTGATTCTGTCCATCTTTAATCAATTGGAATTGGATTAGCTCTTCTCTATGTTGAAGAAATCCACTTCCATCAGGAGTATTCTGAAAATTAAGGAATATCTTTTTTACCCCTGAAGGAAGAGAGAGAGAAGAGACAGAGATAGAGACAGAAAAGAGACAGAGACAGACAGTGAGAAAGATAGACAAAAAAAGATAAAGACAGATAAATAGACAAAGACAAAGACAGAGAGAAAGACAGACAGTCAGAGACATAGTCAGAGAGAGCAAAGTACAAATAAGACTCTGGGTGTTGACCCCAACTGGGCACTAACTCCTCTCACTTTTAAGTAAGTCTCCTCATCTATAAAATGAGTTGTTTGGACTAGTTGGTCTTTTTTTTTTTATTAAAGCTTTTTATTGACAAAACATATGCATGGGTAATTTTCCCAACATTGACCCTTGCAAAACCTTTTGTTCCAATTTTTCCCCTCCTTTCCCCCCCCCCAACCCCTTCCTCTAGCTGGCAGGTAGTCCAATAGCTGTTAAATATGTTAAAATACATGTTAAATCCAATATATGTACACTTACTTATACAGTTATCTTGCAGCACAAGAAAAATCAGATCAATAAGGAATAAAAATAAAAACTGAGAAAGAAAAAAAAAAGAAAACAAAATGCAGGCAAATAACAACAGAAAGAGTGAGAATGCTATGTTGTGTTCCACATTCTGTTCCCATGGTTCTCTCTCTGGGTGTAGATGGCTCTCTTCATTACTGAACAGCTAGAACTAATTTGAATCCTCTCATTGTTGAAGAAAGCCATGTCCATCAGAACTGATCATCATATCGTCTTGTTGTTGCCCTAGTTGGTCTTTCAAATAAACATTTATGAAGAACCTACTACATGCCTGGAACTATGCTAAGTAGGGATACAAAAGACAGTCCCTGTCCTCAGGGTATTTACAATCTAATGGAGAGTTTGTGCCATGGGCAAACAAAACTGTACAAAGCAAGCTGTATGTGTAGGATAAATAGGAATTTATTAACAGAGGGAAGGCACTGGAATTGAAGGATTAGGGAAAGCTTCCTATTTTAAAAATGGGATTTAAGGAAGCCAGGAAGGTGAACAGTCAGAGTGAAGAAGGGAAAGCATTCTAGGCATGGGACACACCCAGAGAAATTGCATAGAACTGAAAGGTGGAACAGCCAGGAGGTCAGTGACTCTGGGTTAAAGAGTGCCCATTGAGAAGAAAGGCATAAAAAGGCTGAAAGGCAAGAGGGGACTGGGTTAGGAAGGGCTTTGGATGCCAAACAGAACATTTTGTATTTAATCCTGAAATCAATATGGAGCCACTAATGTTCTCCATTCTGAAGCCTTTTCCAATTTTAACATTCTATATTCTAGGATTCCATTACTGGGCTGAGATCAAAGGTTCCTTCCATTCTAATATTCTAAGTTCTAGCAACTTTCTCTTTTATTTTACTTTTTTTTATTACAGCTTTTTATTTACAAGATATATGCATGGGTAATTTTTCAGCATTGACAATTGCAAAACCTTTTGTTCCAACTTTTCCCCTCCTTCCCCCACCCTTTGCCCCAGATGGCAGGTTGACCAATACATGTTACATATGTTAAAGTATAAATTAAATATAATATATGTATACATGTCCAAACAGTTATTTTCTAACAACTTTCTTAATGCTTTCAGTTATAAGATCCTTTCTAGCTCCAATGTTTGATATCTGAGATGTTTCTCAGATCTTACATTATGGTCTAAAAAAACTAATATTTATACAGCACTTTTAGATTTGCAAAACTTTGTATTTATCTCATCTGACTCTTGCAATAATCCTGGGAAGTAGATGCTCTTATTATCTCCAGGTCTATTCCAGGTCTAGCACTCTCTCCCTTGTACTACCCAGTTACTCCCAGTTACTCTTTCCTAGTTCTTTCTTTCTGGTCTAACGCCTCTTCCAGTTCTTACCTTCCATTCTTTTTTTTTTTAATTAAAGCTTTTTTATTTTTTCAAAACATGTGCATGGATAATACTTTGACATTAATCCTTGCAAAACCTTGTATTCCAATTTCTCCCCTCCTCCCAATGGCAAGTAGTCCAATATTTGTTAAACATGGTAGAAGTATATGTTAAATCCAATATATGTATACATATTGATACAATTATCTTGTTACATAAGAAAAATCAAATCAAACTAGAAAAATATGAAAAAGAAAATAGGATGCAAGCAAACAACAAAAAGAGTGAAAATTCTATGATCCACACTCAGTTCCCACAGTCCTCTCTCTGGGTGCAAATGACTCTCTTCATTACAAGATTACTGGAACTGGTTTAAATCATCTCATTGTTGAAGAGAGCCACGTCCATGAGAATCGATCATCATATAATCTTGTTGTTGTCGTGTACAACAATCTCCTGGTCCTGCTAATTTCACTCAGCATCAGTTCATGTAAGTCTCTCCAGGCCTCTCTGTATTCCTCCAGTTGATCATTTCTTACAGAACAGTAATATTCCATAACATTCACATACCACAATTTACTCAGCCATTCTCCAATTGATGGACATCCATTCATTTTCCAGTTTCTGGCCACTACAAAGAGGGCTGCCATAAACATTCTTGCACATACAGGTCCCTTCCCTTCTTTAATATTTCCTTGGGATATAAGCCCAGTAGAAACACTGCTGTGTCAAAGGGTATGTATGCACAGTTTGATAATTCTTTGAGCATAGTTACAAATTGTTCTCCAGAAAGGATCTGTGCACAATTCCACCAACAATGTATTAAGTGTCCCAGTTTTCCCACATTCCTTCCAACATTCCTGACCTTCCATTCTAAGCTCCCTTCTATCTGTGACATTCTGTTTTAAGCTGACCTTCCATGTCCGTGTTCTCCTTTAGCTTTGAGACTCCATGTTCTAAGCCCTCTTCTAGCCCTGACTTTCTATGTTTTAAGTCCTCTTCCATCTGTGATATTCTGCTTTGAGTTGACCTTCCATATCTAAGTTCCCTTTTAGCTCTGAGACTCCATGTTCTAAGCCCCCTTGTACTTCTGACCTTCTGGATTCTAAATTCCCCATAAACTCCAGGACTCCATGTTTTTAAGTCCCTTTCTAGCTCTGATCTTCCATGTTCTAAAGCTCCTTCCAACTGTGACAGAATGTTCAGAATTGACCTTTCATGTTCTAAGTTCCCTCTTAGCTCTGGCCTTTCATGTTCTAAGTCCCATTCCATCTATGACATTCTGTTCTGAGCCCTTTCTAGCTCTCTGTGTTTTAAGTTCCCTCTTAGCTCTGAGAGTCCTTATTCTAAGCCCCTTTCCAGATCTGACATTCTATGTGGTAAGCCATATTTTCTGTTCTAAGCTTCGATCTGATATTCCATGTTCTAAGTTCACTCTTTGCTCTCATATTCTAGGTTCTAAGAGCTTTTCTATCAATGACAATATGTTGTTTTGACTTATTTGGTATTTTGTTCTTTCTATTGTAGAAATTTACTTTTTTACTGAAAGTCTGTACAGTGAAGATTATAGGGGACATAAAATTATGGCAAGTTGAGTTGGAAGGAGACACCATGGGGAATCCCACAGCCCAGAGGAAAGGTTTTGACCCAGGTTTGTCTTCCTGTTTCTCCCCTGGTGGGGCTCTGGATGGCCTCCCAGCTGCCCTGTCTGGCTCTCTGCCTCTCTAGCCCGAGCTGGGGGGTTGCCATCCTTCCCCATAGGGATGAAGGAATGAAAACAAGTGGATGGAAAGAAAACAAACTATATTTAACCTGACAGCCCGCATTAGCAGAGAGGAGGCCAAGGCAGCCTGAAATGCCTCCCTTGACCTGTCTGTAGCTCTGGGCTACACGTCCCTTGCTGCTCTGCCACAATGTACAGTCTCATGGAGAGCATTCCATGTTCCTTCTGCCTTTTGGCATCTGGAAAGCCTTCAGCCTTCCTCTGACTAGGAAAACTTATCTAGAAAAGCCTAGAGCAGTATGAAAAGAGCTCTAGCTTTGGACGCATATCCCTTGGGTTCAAATCTTGCTTCTGATGCTATCTGTGTGGCCTCGGGAAAAGCACTTCACCATCCTGAAATGTGTAAAGAAGAGTTGTATTAAATGGCTAAGTACCTTCCAGCTCTAAATCTATAATCCTTGGTAGGTTGGAGAAGGAGGAACCCAGGATGACACTTTCCCTAGCAGCCGATCCATGCTAAGACCTCCAGCCATGAGCAGGAGAGGAAATTCAAGCTTGCCAGGGAGGAATCCAATGATGGCCTTCCACATAGGCCTGGGCTATGTTAGAGAACGAGCTAGCTAGGTGGTGCAGTAGACAGAGTGCCAGGTCTGGAGTTAGTAAAATTCATTTTCCTGAATTGCACATGGGTAATCTATATTGGATTACTTGCTATCTGAGGAAGGGGAGAGGGAGAAAGAGAAAAATTTGGAACACAAGGTATTGCAAAGTTGTAAATGTTGAAAACTATCTTTGTATGTATTTTGAAAAAGAAAAAGCAATTATTATTTTATTTTATTTTATTTAAACTTCTGTTTTGCTTTTTATTTTCAAACTATATGCAAAGATCATTTTCAACATTCACCCTTGCAAAATCTTGTGTTCCAAAATTTTCTCCTCCCTTTCCCCGATCCCTCCCCTAGACACAAGTAATCCAATATATGTTGAATGTACAATTCTTCTATATATATTTCTATATTTATCATGCTGCACAAGAAAAATCAGATCAAAAAGGAAAAAAATGAGAAAGAAAACAAAAAGCAAGTAAACAACAACAAAAAATGTGAATTACTATGTTGTGATCTGCATTCAGTCCTGACAAGCTATTATTATTTTAAAATAAAATAAAAAACTCAAATTCTTCCTGAGTTCTGACCTCTTACTAGCTGGGTGATCTTGGGCACTTAATCCTTTTTGCCTCGGTTTCCTCTTCTGTAAAATGAGCTGGAGAAGAAAATGGCAATCCACTCCATGTCTCTGCCAAGAAAATGCCAAGAGAGATA
This sequence comes from Sminthopsis crassicaudata, assembly GCF_048593235.1. NCBI lineage: Eukaryota > Metazoa > Chordata > Mammalia > Dasyuromorphia > Dasyuridae > Sminthopsis > Sminthopsis crassicaudata. Next base: position 604,786,447 of record NC_133619.1, on the reverse strand, counting down.
AAGAAGGAGTTGTACATGACTGAAATGACTGAACAACAACAACAAAAATTGCAGAGATAAACAGAACAGGGACATGATAGGACAGGTTCAGAAAGAAAGCGGATTGGAGTGAAGGGAGAAGAACAGAAGGAGAAAGACAGAGATGAAGAACAGTGAAATGAAATAGCACGCTAGGCTTAAATCAGAACAACCGGAGTTCAGAGCCAAACTCCTACTACTTACTAGCTGAGTGGCTCTATATAAGTCACTTGACTTCTGTTTACCTCTGTTTCCTCATCTGTAAAATGGAGACATAATAGCACCTACTTCCCAGCATTATTGTCAAGATTAAATGAGATAATATTAAAAGTTCTTTGCTTGCCTTAAAAAGACACTATATAAATGAAACTAACAAATTATTGAAAGGAAAGAAGAACAGACATCTAGACAGAGTTGAGGCAGTAATGGTTTTGAAATCAGGGAGACTTGGGCTCAAACTTTGTGATTCTGCTAAGTCAAAAAACATTTTAAGAACACTTAGGCTGGAAAATAGTAGGTGCTTAATAAACCTTTATTCCTTTTCCCTTCCCCAATTCACTTACCATTTCGTCATTGGTTTCCTTATCTATAAAATGGAGATAATATCAGCTTGTAATACCTACATCCCCAGGTAGTGGTGGTGGTGGTTATTTGTTCTTGTTTGTCCTTCTTTCTCAAAGAGGACCCTGACATCAGGGAGAGGATGCCATGACAAGCAAGTAAAACTGGATTGAAGTGAGGGAGGGCTGAGCAAGGTCACCTGGCTCACTTTCCCCTCCAGAGCCATCGGGGTCCAGTGGCCAGATAGAGATCAGGAGGCCTGGAGATGGTCCTAGATGCAGTGGGAGACCTTGGCCTTTTTAAGCTAAAGTCTTCAACAGCTCTCAGTTTGACTGAGGCAACACCCATTCAGTGGTTAAGGCTAGGTAGCAGTGGAGGCAAAGAATCTCCTCTTTCACCTCAGTTTCCTTATCTATAAAATGGGGATAATATTGGATGGTAAGATCTATACCACTAGGTGAGGTGAAGAACAAATATCTCTGTTTCCTCATCTATAAAATGGGGATAATAGAGGCTGGTAAGACCTACCCCACTAGGTGAGGTGAAGAACAAATATCTCTGTTTCCTCATCTATAAAATGGGGATAATGCTATACTAGTGGTAAGACCTCGCTCACTGGATGAGGTGAAGAAAAGAACTTATATAAAGACCTCTGAAAAGCTTAAGAAAATTATCCCTACATCAATGCCAATTATTGTTCTCAGTAAAGAGAGCCAGAGAGATACAGTGAGAGAGAAGATGGGCAGAGCTGTCTCCTGCCTGCTGAAGACAGCTGAACTTCAGGCCCTCTTCCCTCTTGTGAGCGCAGGATCATTCTTGGAGGAAGTCTGGAACCTTGGAAGGGCCAGGCACTCGCCGGTTACCAGGTGGTGAAGGCAGGGGAATGAGAGCCGCCTGGGTGACATATGATTCAAGAGCTGCTGGAAATACAGTAGAAGGGGGAGGGAATGACACAGGGGCAGGATTTGTTCCCCAGGGATAAGTGATAGAAAAGTCTCCTTGTATTCGGTGTCTCATCCTGGATGCTACTGGGATCCGCAGGGAAGGGAGTCCAGTCCCTGGAGGAGCTAGCTATGATATAGTGGAATACAGGCTGGAATTGAGTCTGGACCCCAGGCCAAATCCTTGCTCTTCCACTTACTAGCTGTGTGATCTTGGGGAAATTGTCTATCCCTTCTGGGCCTCAGTTTCCTCATCTGTAAGGTGAGACAGTTGATCTCTAAGGTTCCTTACAACTCTAAGTCTTAGCCTGCCCTCAGGGAACCCTTGTCTGATGGAACCAGACACACCCTGGCCTTCAGAGACCTCATCTATGTCATAATACAGGCTCACAGGGATTCTGCAATCAACTGTTGGGAAAATTAGACCTAAATAGAGATAAATGTGCATCAGTATAATGTCAACCAAGTCCATAAATCCTAGAGTAATCAGGAAGGACTTCCTGGAAGAGGGAAATTTTGCATTGGGGTAGACTTGATATCAAGGCCCCTTAAGGTAGAACAGAAAGGGGCCTCCATAAGGTTCTAAAACCTGGAAGGAAGGGAGATAGTTTGGTACAGTGAAGAGAGCATGGGTTCCAGGAATAAAATTCAAATCTTGCCTCTGATGCCCCAAAGCAGGCGTGCCTCGAATTACATGACAAACCTCCTCCCTTGTAACACCCCCTTTTTACACTCCCCAAAGTTGCTAATTCAGTGAGTTTTTGTCCAGCTAGCTGGACATCCATGAGGTAGACTAGGTTGGGGGGGGAGGCTTTCCTTTTGTATCAGGCCTGGATTGGCTAAATTGGAATTTTTGAGTGTTGGGGAGGGGGTGTTTCTTCTAGTGGGGCACACCCTTCCTGGCTGATCCCCAGCTCAGTCAGAGCTGAGTGATCTTGGGCAAGTCATTACCTCACGGGTCTCAGTTTCTTTTTTTTTATTAAATTTTTTTAAAAATTTTTTATTAAAGCTTTTTATTTTCAAAACATATGCATGGATAATTTTTTCAGTTTCTCATCTGTAAAAGGAAGACTAAGCAGTTTCTGAAGTCTCTTCCAGCTGCATTATATTATTAGATTATATTATTAAATAAATAATATTATATTATTAAATAATATTAGATTCTATATTAAAGTTAGTTTCTGGAGTTCATGGCCAGACCAAGGGTGGTAATAAAAGCAGCTACTGCCCAGCAACTGAAGCTGCAAGGGGAACAGCTGCTCAGTTCTACACAACGGTCCCAACTCTTCTGTAAGCTCAACACCAGGAGGTGCCACCCCAGACTGGTAACTGGGGGCTGGACATGTCCAAAATAGCATCGTAGAATGTTAAGCTGAAAGAGGTCTTAGAACATAGGGAATATCAGAGTTAGAAGGAAGCTTAAAGAGACAGAGAATGGTAGAGATGAAAGGTAACCTTAGTATTCACACACACACACACACACACACACACACACACACACACACACACACACACTTCATATACTTTTATCTAGAATTTCCTCTTGGAAATCTCCAAGTAGGCTAAAACCTAAGTTTTCACAAAGGTAAACAAGGGCCATTGACCCCTTATAAGTGTTCGTGGTAACAAATGCATTCTGAGTAGAGGCTTTATTTCACCCCACAGAAGAAACACATGACTTTCATAAAGAGAAAACACGAAAAGCACTCACGGGAACCTGGAAGCAATCAGCACAATTGTCCCCTCTGAAGAGAACTAAACCTTAGGGTTGCAAACAGGGCAACACCCCGATATTCTGGTGAAATCCCTCTCTCCTACAGGGTCCCACACAGTTTCTCTCTGAACCATATTTCGGACTCTCCCAGAAAGCAAACAAAATTGGGTCTTCAGGACCTTCCTTTCTCTCCTCCCATTTTTTAAAAAATCAGATCTGTACTATTCAAATAACTCATAGAAGAGCAAAGCATGGACAGCTGGGTAGCACAGTAGATAAAGTGACAGATTTGGAGGCAGGAAGACATCATTCTTAGTACAGATCTGGCTTCAGCCATGTACTAGATGTGTGACTCTGGACAAGTCATTTAACCCTATTTTTCTCATCAGTAAAATGAGTTGAAGAAGGAAATGGCAAAGCAGTGCAATACCTTTGCCCCCAAAACTCCAAATGTAGTCATGAATGGGGCATAATTGAAAACTGAACAGAATAGAGAGTAAAACAGAGAGCCTTCCCATCCCCAAATCATAACTTACCTGATTCTCCCAATTATTAGCAATTTCACCCTCTTGAAATTGTTGTGCATTTCCTTGTGCTCACGTCGAATCCTCCAGGAGAATGGAAGTTCCTTGTGGAAAGAGATTATTGTGTTTTTATCTTTGAGTCCCCATGATTAGTCCCCCCACTTGCACATAGTAATCACTTAATAAATCTTTATTGAGTTAAAAATGCTAGAAATAGAACCATCAAGTACAAGTCCCCTTATTTTACAATGGTCCTCCATTAAAGTCCAGAGAAAGGAAGGGACTTGTCCAAAGTCACAAAATTACTAATACATAGATCTGGAACTCAGGCCTTCCAGCTTCTAAGTCCAATGTTCCTTTATCCACACAGAGCAAGAACTCCCTCTCCTCAGCCTCTGAAGCCCCCTTTCTTTTAATCTGGGAAGCTTCCCAGTACATTGAGAAAATGCAGGATTCAAAGTCAAAGGACCTGGATTTGAGTCCTGGCATGTCTGTCTCCACCGGGGACTGGAGAAACCTGAGTGGATTGGCCTCTGGGGCCTTCATAGCCAACACCAGAGTGTGAAAAGTATCAGTAGGCAGACCTGAGGAAAAGGCAGCATCTCAGATCCCAGTCCCTGGTCTAGACGGGGCACAGCTGGCTGATTCACTACTCACGGAAGGTGGAAGGGGCAAGTGCAAAGTGGAGGGGAAGTGGAGAATGGGCAGAGCAGCTTGAAAGTGGGAACTTCAACCTCCTTTGGGCCCAAGACAGAAGGGGAGTGTTTAAAGGATGCTAAAGGGACAGCTGTGATAGATAGTGAAAGCTGCCTCAACCAGGGGAGGGAGGGGATCGCCGGGCAGCCCTCCAGAGTCCTCTGAAGATGTCCCAACAACTTGCTTATGTGGCTGGGAGCAGTTGCATGATAAACTGTTTGTCACCCACCATGAGCCAGCAGCAAACCTGGTAAATACTGGCAAAGTAGGTGAGAGGAGAGGACAGTGGCCTATAAATAACCCCTGACTCAGTGTCAGCATCCCGTTGAAAGATTAGCATGTGTTTATGGGGCTGCTGCTTGAGGAGAAGGGGGAGAAAGAGGGAGGAGGAGGAGGGGAAGCATTCCAAGAGCAGACAGGAGAATTATAGTGGCTTGGCCCCCTTCCCCCCATCCCTGCACCCACTTACCCAACTCCTCAGCTGTCAGAGAGAGTATCCCACTTCTGCTCTCATGGCTGAGCCTGCTTTTTCTGCACATTCCAGTACTTCCCAACAGGCTCTGTCCATCTCCTGAGGCAGTGTCTGCAGAAAACTTGTTCCTTCATGTCTTTGCACTCCTGTCCCCTTCCCCCTCATTGGAACACCCTACTTTCTTCTACCCTTCCAGATACTTCTCATTATTCAAGCCTTAGCTTAGATCCTCTCTCCTCTTCCAGGAAGCCTTCCCTGAAAACTGAGATGATGATCTCAACTACAACTACTACCACCACTACTCATTTCTACTACTATTACCAACAACTACTATTCTTTCTACCACCTACTACTACTAGTATTATTTTTCCCATTTTACAGATGAGGAAACTGAAGAAAACAACTACTACTATTACTCAGATGCAAGGCAACAATGGGAAGGGTTCTCCTGCACTAGGAGTCCAGAAGACCTGAGTTTGAATCCTACTCACCCAGGGGATGGAGAGTTTCAGGTTCCTTCTCGATGACATGGGACCTGATAATACTCTCTCTGACACAAGGCAATTCAATAAGCATTTCTCAATCACCTGCTATGGATTAATTACTGTGCTAAGTAAGTCTTGGGGCTATAAAGGCAAAATTAAAATAATCTACCCTCAAAGCATTTCTACTAGCAAGAATAGGGTCTGATTCCAAAGGTGGAATCATTGTAATAATAAGCTCACAGAATTTAGAGCTGGAAAGAACAAATTCAGTGCTTTATAATATACTGTCTTATAGTCCTAGTATAAATTACCTCTGGCTCCCAGTACAACTCTGGGGCCCAAACCTTTTAGATTCAACATGCTCCTTTTGCCCTCTCTGGCTTGAGTCCACATCCAATGTGTTCAAATGCAGAACAAACCATTATGACAAGTGAAATCATCAACAAAAACTATTTAATGAAAATAGAGTAGCAAGGTAAATCAAGGATAATGAATTAAACATTCCACCTACCATGTACCTCCTAGAGAGTGCTACTCAGTTTCCCATCAACCACTCTGTTGGTACAATACAGCTGGTACAATATATATTGCATCATTCATAGAAGGGTGCTGATGTGGAACCAGGAGCATTATAAAGAACATGGATGCTTTCCCTTGGCATGGAGTAATAGAGAGTATCATGGCTTCTCCTTGGCTCAGTAACTGGACGATCACCAGATCTCTGAACATTAAAATCACCTTTTCTTCTTATCTCTCCCTGGCTCACTACTCATCTTCTCTAATACTATGTTATAACTCTGTGACGTTTTACTTATAGTCCTCAAAGCTTTCTGGGGGAATGTAAGTAAGTTCCACAAGAGAAGGAGGGATTTATAAACCAGATATAATGATATCAACCAAAGCTACTTCACAGCTGGACTAGAAGAATGTCTGGACCATATTCCCTCCTTACTTACAGATCTTTGGATCTTTAGCTTTGAGGGAGTGGGGAAAAGCCGATCAATTAAGACCTGGGTTCAAATGCCTCCTTTAACACTTACTAACTATATGGCATTGGACAACTCATTTATTCTCTGTAGGCCTTATTTGTAAAATAATTTTATTTTATATTATATATATTATGTATTATACTAATTATTGATATAATATAATATATGTTATAATAATTATTGTGTTGTAATTCTTGTAGTTTCTACTTCATTGGCTTACTGTGAATTTCAAATAAGATAATCTATAAGAAATCATTTTCAAGACTTTAAAATGATTATATGCATATATTTATATACATTCATATAAGCATATATGTATATATACATACGTGTTGTTTGCTTAGATTTTTTTGAAGATTTCAGTCATGTGACTCTGTGATCCCATTTAAGGTTTTCTTGACAAAAATACATGATTCATCATTTCCTTTTCCAGCTCATTTTACAGATGGTGAAACTAAGGCAAACAAGATTAAGTGACTTAGCCAGGATCACACAGCCAGTATAAATAAATAGGCAAATAGATGAATAAATAAACAAACAAACAAATAAGTATGAGTGTGTATAGTGGGTTGTTAAGAATCAAGGATCTGGGTATTTATTGTCAGTGTGGAAATTTCCTTTATGCAGATCAAAAGATCAACTCCAGCAGGAGCTGATATAGCCTTCGAAGGCTGCCCTGGTGGTGATGAGCCTCTCTGATTTTAATCTGGTCCTCAGAATGTAAAGTATCCAGCCTGTCCTTGGGCTATACTGAAATCCTTTCCAGGCTAGCAGAAACTTCTAGACCTTTCTTCTCCCAGAATACTGAGTTAAATCACATGTAAGGTCCTGAAGGAGGATTTTAGTAGCTAAAAGATTTTGATTACTCTCTAATTGCTCCATAATAAGCTTTCTGAGGGTAGACACTTTAATTTCATGAACCAAATTGTATGGGCAGAAGTGATGCTGGGATATGAAGAAAAAAATAAAGCCAGAGATTATAGTCCACTGGGAGGATACAATATGTACAGAGATAAGTGAATGCAAACCATTTATATAGCGTGGAGAGAGACCTTGGAAGTCACATTTTACAGAGGGAGAAACTGAGGCCAAGAGAGACAAAGTGATTTGCCCAAGATGATAGTGACAGAGCTCCCTTTTCTATTTGTTGTGGGCAAAGTGCCTTGTAAACCTCAAAGTATAATGGTTTTGAGGACTGTTATTAATTATAATGATACATGAACCTTTGTGACCTTTGCTTGTTCAAAGGTTTATATTTAGTCTTTCTCCTTTTAATGAAGGTAGGCAATGTGTTACTGTGGAGAGAGGGTCAACCTTGGAGTTGGAGACTCTTGGGTACCCTGATATTTACTGTCTGTGTGACTATG